>NW_019416338.1:932983-945335 GCF_000390285.2 Anoplophora glabripennis | reverse complement strand
TTAAGAGTCTGTTCTCTGTACACTGCTAAGGTATCGCTGCGGGGTCGGGTGCACGGGCGTTACAGCTGGAGGCGGAGACTATCGCTCTCCCACTACGATGATTTTACAGTGGACGTATTTAGGTTGATTTAAACGTGAAACTAACGTTACAATTTTTACTTCAATAATTGTGTCAATTTAGAATTAATACAATTATTGTACCGCAATTGTACAAACAAATTTCATCGCAATACAAAATTGAATAACCGACATCCCGTGGACGTCAATTTAACGCTCCTTCTCTTTTTTGGTTTTATGAGAAAAAGTTATTCTTGATGAAGAGTTCTGCATGGCCTAAAATCCAAAATGAAATAATCAGATTTCAATTTTTTGCAGTCGTATACGAGGTTTGTCGAAAAATGTAAATTTTGCTCAAGAGTAAAGTACCTTTATTTTTTAAAATATCGACAATCGTTATTAAATGTTGATCCAAATAGAAAACTACGGTCAGATATCCAATATTATCCATTTACCATTAAAAAACAGATTTTGTTATTTTTACAAACTCTTCTCCGTGTTAGCATTGATAATTTACGTCTAGACATTAAATCTAACAGGTAAGGTAGTCGGATTTTTGTAATTTTTGATATTTATGGTACGTGTAGTTTGGACCTTGAATAAGAATTTTTCGAAGTACGACGCAACGTTCATAATTTACCGAGATAATTGATTTTGAAGTTTTACCTTACAGCTAAATCCATTAGATGTGACACATTCTTTAACTGGGAGCGTAATAGGTAGCGTTCGGAACTGACAGTCACGAGATCGCTGGTTCGAGTCCGTCGCGTGACTTTTTTTTTCATAACGCACCATATGCTATTTTATTATTTTTTTCATCTCGAAAATTATGAACAAACGAAATATTTAGTAAATACTTATGTATATGTAGGAATATTCTTCAAATATTTCATTAAAAAGCACAATTGGTTGATAAACAATATTTATTATGAACTAACAATAAGATTTCATTAAAAAAAAAACGAGGTCAGGTAGGATGTTCTTTTAATTTATATTTATGTTACTATTTGACATTTTACGCAGTGTGGCACGAGCCAGAATAGTAGTTATCATAAAAAAAAATGGGAAGCAGAAATTTTTTAAGCATCTAGCTTCCTTTCTTTTTCTTTTTCTGATCTCGAAAATTATGAACAAACGAAATATGAGAACTGTATGTAGGAATATTCTTCAAGTGTTTAATTAACATTTTGAGCTAGGTTGTGTGGGTCGTCCACCGGGTTTAAAAAAACACAATTGCTCGGGCATAAAAAGTTTCTGCTTCCCATGTTTCTATGATAACTATCATTCTGGCTTATGTCACACTGCGTAAAATGTCAAATACTAAACATAAAATAAAAAATCTACTTGACCTGGTTTGTTTTTTTTAAAGAAACTGTATTGTTAATTCATAATAAATATTGTTTATCAACCAATTGTGCATTTTAATGAAATATTTGAAGAATATTCCTACATATACATGTGTTTATTATAATATTTCGTTTGTTCATAATTTTCGAGATGAAAAAAATAATAAAAAACCATATGGTGCGTTTTGAAAAAAAAAAAAATGTCACGCGACGGACTCGAACCAGCAATCTCGTGACTGTCAGTCCCGAACGCTACCAATTACGCCACGCTCCCAGTTGAAGAATGCGTCACATCTAGTGGATTTAGCTGTCAGGTAAAACTTCAAAATCGATTATTTCGGTAATTTACGAGCGTTGCGTCGAACTACTTCGAAAAATTCTTATTCAAGGTCCAAACTACACGTACCATAAATATCAAAAATTCAAAAATCCGACTACCTTACCTTCTCGTGTAAGATGCACTGACAAACCAATGGAATTTTTGATAGCAAACGTCAAAACGCTAGTTACAATTTATAAAATACAAGAAATGGCAGTTCTGTTAACTTCTTAGGAGAAAATTTAAATAGTTTTGATTGTGGGAGATGATTATAAAACTCATCAAGAAGCGGCAGTGATTTTTAATAACAGGCATCCGAATAGAAATCTCGTATACGAGAATAAGTTCAATATGACCAAAAATAATTAAAAATCGTCAATACTCATCAACGAGCACTCGATCATAAATGAGTTATTTCACTAGTATGACCAGGTGCATTTGGAAACAAAAAACGTATACTTTCTCAAGAAAAACGGCAAAAAACGAAAACGGGATTATTGTCGGCATTTCCTTTAATAAACATGGGCTGGGATGGAAACGCCGAAATGTTGTGCTGTACAAATTAAATATACTATTACTATTAAAAATTTAATTATTACCGCTGATAGTGCAGTAAAAACATTTATTAAAAAATACATTTTTTAGTTTTCCGCTAGAAATAACGTTGCCTGGCTGTGCCGTACAACTTTTAACTCAAGATAGTTTTTATATCAATCTCTGATATAATATCTAATTGGATGCAAAAACTTCTTCCAATGAAAATAAAAGAATCGAACCCCGCAAGATCGATTAATTCAATACTCTCAATTGAAAACGTATAGATTATCACTGACTAGATATTTCTTTGAACTCCGGTCCTGTCCGCAATTACCAATCTCTAAGCCCATCCCACTGAGTAAAACACACGTGGTTGCAGCATTTAAAATATATTCGTTTCTGAAGTTGTAGACGTTCGGGATTTAGCATAGAATTTTGAGTAATTTTTATCAAATCAATATAATTTTGGTATCATTGCAAAGCTAAAAGATAGACCCACTTCCCTCTTGTAAGCAATTTTTGATTTAAGCCTTTATTTTTAAGTAAATAAATTGTAAATATGACGATTTCTTGCATAGTTTACTCTTTAAATTTAAACAATTAGAAACCAATTTTGAAAAAACTGTTACAAGACAGCACTAGGAAAACACTTTGTCTTTCGATTGGTTTTTTATTTGGGCCGCTATGTTGATTCGTTTTCCAAATATGTGTTATGGGCCGAACCTTTAAAATGGTTTTATTTCAATCGCGCGACGGACTCTTAATATTTTCCCTGTGTGAATAAATCTAGTAAAACTTACTAGGTTTACTTCTTTCACCGTCGAGGTAAACCGATAACATTCCGGAACAGCAAAAACGCTCCTAAAAGAAATTCATTTGACCCCTGGAATTAATTTTCTTCACTGTAGCTACCTGTGCACTTTACTCTAAACCGAGGGTAAGGGATACGTGGAGTTTCCCCCACGTCAAATTTAGGGAAACTGGCGCCCGAGATTAAAACCGACTATATAAGTTATTTACTAACATTACCGTTTAGAGTCCAGTCCGAGGAATAGAAGACCTTTCCGAAAAATTAAATTACAGGGGGTGTACACACCATAGTTAAAAGTAATAAAAATTTACACCGAACGATCCATAGAGAGAGAACCGAGGAAAAGTGTGTCGCAAAATATTAAAATTAATGAAATTCAATAATCTGTCTAAAAAAGCATATTCAAAAACTTTTGAAAATCCGCTAGAAATTGTTATAGGTCTGTAATTATTTAACAGATGGGGATCGTATTTCTTAAAAATCGGGATAACTTTTCCGGTTTAGGATAACAGGGAAAAATTCCTTCTGAAAATGAAAGATTTACTAAATAAGTGATGGATTCGAGCATCAGCTTTAAATTATTTTTTTTATAATAAACAAGGGTACCTCATCGGGTCCTGCACAATTTTTATTTTTTAGTTTGCGGATTAGCAGATGATAGAGCTCATCAGGAGAGAAGGGCCACATTTTACACACTTAAAATAATTTTTTACGGTATTTTTACCGCATCTTTTCAAGTTATTGCAGGAGCAACAGCCGAACACTCCGCTTCATCGGCATCTTGAACAGAACCGACGATTTGACTGCCGATTTTTTCTCCGAAAGTATGTCAAAAAGAAAGTGATCCTGAAAATTTGGGCTCAAGACTACTAAATCCACAACTGTGGAATTTTTTAAAATTTAAAGAAAGTAATTTTTAGCCATTTTCAAAATTTTATATTTTTGGCTCTCTATAATTTAGATACTTGAACCAAACAGTTTATCATATATTAATATCATTAACAAAATATTGTACAAATTTGTTTCAAATTTTACTAGAAGATTAAAATTTTCATACATATTTTTTTCCTGTAAAAATAATACATTTTAAGAAATTAAGAATAATACCACAAAAATGGCATATTCAGTAGAAAATTTGAAGATTTTAAGAACTCACCGCTTTTAGATAACTTCTACTCCAAACTTGGGTTGTTTCAGAATATTTCTCTGAAAATTTCAAGCTGATAGAAGGAAATCCTATCTGGAAACAGGGATTTTAAAAAAATTGATTGGCTTTGCGAGGTCATATTTCTAAAGAATTGAGGCAATCAATGGAAATTATGGTAGTCACCAACAGAATATACCTAATAAACAAAAAATATGAGCCATTTTTTAGCCTTCTACTTCAAAAATTATAAATCTGGATATTAAAATTAAGCAAATTTCGCTAAAATAGTGATTCAGTTAAAGTGGCTGGCCAAGCCGGATTTAAGTTTGAAACAACATTTTATTTTTTCTTCCAAAATACAAGGTCAGTTGAGAAGAACGCCATTTGGTTCAAGTCTCTAAGTTATATAGAGCCTGAGAAATAAATTTCTGAAAATGACTAAAAAATCAACTTTTCAGTGAGNAACCGACGATTTGACTGCCGATTTTTTCTCCGAAAGTATGTCAAAAAGAAAGTGATCCTGAAAATTTGGGCTCAAGACTACTAAATCCACAACTGTGGAATTTTTTAAAATTTAAAGAAAGTAATTTTTAGCCATTTTCAAAATTTTATATTTTTGGCTCTCTATAATTTAGATACTTGAACCAAACAGTTTATCATATATTAATATCATTAACAAAATATTGTACAAATTTGTTTCAAATTTTACTAGAAGATTAAAATTTTCATACATATTTTTTTCCTGTAAAAATAATACATTTTAAGAAATTAAGAATAATACCACAAAAATGGCATATTCAGTAGAAAATTTGAAGATTTTAAGAACTCACCGCTTTTAGATAACTTCTACTCCAAACTTGGGTTGTTTCAGAATATTTCTCTGAAAATTTCAAGCTGATAGAAGGAAATCCTATCTGGAAACAGGGATTTTAAAAAAATTGATTGGCTTTGCGAGGTCATATTTCTAAAGAATTGAGGCAATCAATGGAAATTATGGTAGTCACCAACAGAATATACCTAATAAACAAAAAATATGAGCCATTTTTTAGCCTTCTACTTCAAAAATTATAAATCTGGATATTAAAATTAAGCAAATTTCGCTAAAATAGTGATTCAGTTAAAGTGGCTGGCCAAGCCGGATTTAAGTTTGAAACAACATTTTATATTTTCTTCCAAAATACAAGGTCAGTTGAGAAGAACGCCATTTGGTTCAAGTCTCTAAGTTATATAGAGCCTGAGAAATAAATTTCTGAAAATGACTAAAAAATCAACTTTTCAGTGAGTATTTCAAAAAATTTGGTTGTCTCGAGTTCAAGTTTTCAGGATTTCCTTCTTTTCCGACCTATTTTCGGAGAAATAATCGGCTGCCAAATTGGTAACCCACGTCCGCACGGTTTCGTCGAAAAGTAATGGATCATTTTTTTGAGGTTAGGCGCGAACGATTGGGGTGTGGGATAAAAATAAAGTTCGATTCGTATTTAACGGGTCAAAATACATAATGTAAGAATAAGCTCCAAAAATAATTTTTTAGGTTGCTTAAATTTTTTGTCAGATGAGTTGGACGTTTTGGCAAAGAATGCCCCATATCTAAGTATTATGTAGTATAGTATACATGTAGCCGTAAACCTAGCTTTCTTTTGAATTATTATTGTATCGTCATTGGATTGTTCAATAAGTTGTAGACAAAGGTCTACACGATTTTCTTTCGGTCGCCAACCGAGGAAAAAATTTTGCTGCAACTCGATGCATGTTCAATTTTTCCATCAAAATTTCATGGCATGACCTTTGACAGTCAATCGGTGATTTGCACGCACCAGATCTTTGACTTTCTGAACGTGAGAGTCATCAGTTGAAGTCGAAGGCCTTCACCACCATTCAAAACATTGCTTACGACCGAGAGTATCATCTCCGTAAACTTATTTCAATTGAAACGTTTCGGTGAAAGTTTTCCCCAGTTTAACGCAAAATTTCACGTTTCATCGTTGTTCCAGATAAAAGCATATTTAGAATATTGTTACTAAAACTTAAACAGGTTGCGCTCAAATAATAATGTCACGAAAACTAAATAAAATATCAACAATCCAAGAACATGTGGTGTTACCACAGGAGTTTATGTGAAAGTGCCGATCATATATAACTAAATATTTCCACTAAAAAATTCGGTTATTTCCTGAACAGACCTCGTATGTGCATCCACCATCAAAAGCATCTTTTAGGTGATTTCCACAGTAAAAAATTAAAACGTGGCCCATGAAAATGTGAACGTGAAATGTGAATTTTTCCGACACATAAATAAAGCCTCTAGGTGGTTTGATATCCCCACGTTCTTGTGTTTTATTTTTTTCTTTCAAAGTGCTTACTGGTAGTAGGAAGTTGCCTTCCTTTTGCAGGCGCAAGAGTAATAATTTCCCTTCTTTCCCTTTTTATCTGATGTTATCGATGAAACAAGCTCGAATTCTTTTCCAACAACATCATATGATGGTGAAGGATTATTATTGTTTAGCTGCAACCCAGTTTCGTCCACGTGAAATATGCTCGCAGGTTTATCAAACAATTGGATTGAAATATGAGTGTACATTTGTTGCACTAAGCTCTCAACTTTCCCAATTGACACACACGGATTACATTGTAAAAAACGAATTTAACTAAACATAGTCCACTCTCTCACTGTCGCGACTAAATTCGTTATTGGTGGTAAGTTTTCAGCATCCAATATTGCAGAAAAGAAACAGTTTATACATACATTTAAGTACACAAAGTTTTCCTCTTAAAGTGTCCGAGGAAACATAACCTTCAATACGAATTTTTTGTATAAAACACAACTCACATATACAGATTATTCTTTAGGGAATTGGAAGAAATTAAAAATATCTTATTCTTACTACTAGACGGTACTTATACTTCTCAGGATTTTCTCCTCAGAATTTTTCACATGATTTGTTACTTGAACGTTTCAATATTCATGTCCTACTTAAAAAATCTGTTTCTAGCCTGTATCTCCTGTCCAGGTTACTAATATCAAATAAAAAAAACAACTCGGAATAATGTTTTCAATTCACTCACAGCATGCACTAACAACATCCTTGTAGCATCACCATTCTATCAAGTTATCTTCAAGTACAATGGTAGAAAATAATACCTATATTTTTTGTTATTCTATTCGCACTATAAAAATGCAGTACTTGTGCACCCATGTATCTCTAATGTTTTGTTTATTTTATTTATTTCTTTTTTTGGATGAATAATTGCCGGGTTGGTAGCCCATGGTTTTGGACCGACCTCAGAACGATTTACATATTTCATTATTGTTATATGAACTGTATTCGGAACATCTAGATGCCCTATACGTATTTATTTGTCGTTTCATCTGCTGCAATTGAAAAACGACAAAACACATCCATAGCATCCAGATGTCAATACCGAACGCTACTTATAAATCTTTGTGGTATCTACGTCTCAACATGTCTACAATTTTTAAATTATAAAGATAATTCCTCTAAAGCAGATTCTACTCAAGTTCTTCAGATAACATGTGATCGTTAATTTCTTCTATAAAATTTATATCTTCTACCTGAACTATGCTAGAATGAAGAATGCATCTGAATTTCTGAATGTCTTTTATTCGCCATCATCAATGCCACAACACGCTGTAGAAGCCGAAACAAATTAATAAGATATTATATCCTCGCAGGTGTGTCGATTGTTAAAAAATCGTTTCCTGTATTAAAAAAATCGTGACGCTATGCATGTACACGCGGACCAGTGACTGGAATGTCTAATTTCACCGAGCAACGGACAGACCGTCCATATGCCTTATAGAGTATTTGCTAAACAACGCGAGTAATATAGTCGCTGAAGAGGCAATCTAAGATGATCTTTTGTTAAATAAGCGCCACGGTTGTTTAAAAACCGCGAACCACGATCCCCTAACATAAATATGGATTGTTTAATTGATGTCAACATTCCATCCAAGGGTAAAAGAATATCGCCAATCTTGACAGCAATTGTTAAGTTTTTATATAAAATAAAACACCTTTTTTAATACAAACATTATAAATTTTTAATTATTAGGATGGAATAGTTTCTTATAATTACATAAGGCTTTAAAGGCGGTTTTCCACTAAACGGACAAAACAAAAACAAAACACAAACTTGTGTCGAATAAAACAAAACTATAACTTTTCGCAAACTTTTTGAAGACGGGCGTGTTTTGCGACAGTTGGAGTTTTGTTTTTCAAGTCCCGCTCAAAAGCGGTCACATCAAAAGATTTCGACGTGTTTTGAAACTCAAGTCTGTTTAGTGGAAACGGTCATGTCGTGTTTTCTATTTAAGTGATCCAACCCAATATCTATGTTGGCGTTTTCTTCTTCCCAATAACAATATTTTAATTATTAATGAATTATAGCTATTAACAAATATATATATATGTGTTACTTGGCGAGTATACAAAGATAGATAGATAGATTTTTATTGACAATATATACATCAGTACATTTTTGTCACAAATTAACAACTAAATTATAATGAACCGTACATATATACACTTACTTTTTTCCAAGGACTTCAGTATAAACCAGCCATAACTAAGAATAAAAAAATATTCTCTAAACATGTTGGTTGGTAATTGGAAAAATGTGTTGACTTCTTCGCGACAACCATTGGAAAAGGACCGAAAACAAAAACAAAACTCGAACAAAATGTAACCCGCTTGATGGAAACAAGAGTTTTGGGTTTGTTTCAGTTTTGTTTTTGTTTTTCAGGTTCTAGAAAACACAAACAGGACATAAACTCAACTGTCCGTTTAGTGGAAAACCGCCATAAGAGAGATATGGACAAAAAAAAGTATGCCACAAGGATAATGAGTTAGAANATAAAAAAAACAACTCGGAATAATGTTTTCAATTCACTCACAGCATGCACTAACAACATCCTTGTAGCATCACCATTCTATCAAGTTATCTTCAAGTACAATGGTAGAAAATAATATCTATATTTTTTGTTATTCTATTTACACTATAAAAATGCAGTACTTGTGTATCTCTAATGTTTTGTTTATTTTATTTGTTTCTTTTTTTGGATGAATAATTGCCGGGTTGGTAGCCCATGGTTTTGGACTACTTGACGTTTTTAGAGATATATCATTCTTTTCTTCAGAAGAGAACAGAACGACATGCGCCAATGATACAAACCATACCTCAAATCAAGCTGTTTATTCAATTTATTCTTTTTATTTGTGTTATTTGTTCCTCAATTCTTCTTCTTTATGTTTATATTCATTTTTGCTTTTGTTGTTGTTTAAATTATAGAACACATCTTATCATTGCTCACGGATCATGATCAATATGTTCAGATTAATATTATTATAAATTATAGGTATGGTTTTATATTACCGGCGAATTCACCAAATCTTCGAATTTAATTCTTGATATAAAAATTATTAGGCCTAGTGTTCTTTATCTTTCTACTTATTTAAGTTAGTTTTTTTCAAATTATTACTTTTTACAGAATAAAGAAAAATCGCTTACAACTTCTCTTTAAATTTATGAATTTTTAAATATAACAAAAGAAAACTAATTTTAAGATATGATAAGAATATACAAATACAGGGTGGGCCACCAGTAACGCCTCGGTCGCTAGGGACCAAACGGCAAATGTTATAGAAACCTGTTTAGGTGAGTATGTGTAGGTTGATTACGGCTAAATATACAAGATGTCCAGGAAAAGCGTACCATATTAAAGTTATGTATTTTTAAATGGAACACCCTGTATTTTACTGTATTTTTGAAAGCACCGTAAAAAATAGGTGAACTTTATTAAAGGTTCTGCATACCTAGGACTTTTGTTTCTGAGATATTTCAATTTTAGTGAAAATGCAGGTGGAAATTAAATTTAATATTAGCAATAAAAAAATAATTTAAGGAAGCAGCTTTTCTCAACTTTAAACAGCAATAACTTGGTTGTTTTAAATGGGACATCCAGTATATTTTTACTTTCGGAGTTAGGAAATTTAAAACTCCTTCAAACTGTGTATAGGTTCCCTATACCTATCTCTAACGCTATTGGAAATATTTGTGTCGTTTCATTTTTTATCGATTTTTTTTTGTAATGTAATGTAAAGATTTAAAATATTTTCTAAATACCTTAGATCTGTTTACTCTTTATAAGGGAGGTGTTTATATGCGCATTTTTCTCAAAATAAGGAAAAAAAGTACAATTTTACCTCCAGTATTTATCTTACGTTTCCTGAATTTTGCACGCCTGTTGAATATACAGAAAATCGCGTATGGTCCTATAAACATAATCACACCCCGCAGAATGCTTCTAGAAAACTATTATAGTACAGTCATTGAAGCTTTTCACCTCCGAATTCTTTGAAACTTTCAAAAGTAACGCTGGAAATCGATAGAGAATCAAATTTTGAGTAAAAAATATTCGAATAATTTTTTCGAGAAATCTAAAGTTTTTTAGTTATTCACGATTGAACACTTTGAGTGAAAAAAAAAACACTTTTTTAAAGTATTTTTTGCGAATAACTCAAAAACTACGCATTTTATTAAAAAAGTGTAATGAACACAAAAATGTAGCTTATAAATAAACAAAGAAAATCGTTTTTTAAAAAGTGTTGTACGTCCTATACAAAGCGAAATATGGTTAGTGGAAGGGGACTTGTTTTGGAGGGAATACTCGAATCGATGTATTCAACGTCAAATAACGGAAAAAGGATTAAGTTTACTTGTATAACGCTCCATGAGTTTTTTGTAGTACTCAAAAACACCTTCAAAATGAGCACTTATAAAAGTTAGTTATCGTCAAAAACAGATGGGTTGCTCATATTTTTTAAGGAAAAATTAACAGTAAACGCTGTACCATTTCCATCAGAATTAAAATTAATCGTAGACCCTTTACAATTAGTTTTGTTTTAGTGTTTTTCATACGATCCTGAAGTTAGACCGGTTTAGAATGAGTATTTTTTGAATAATATACGGTAAAAGTTGAAAACGTATTTCATTATTCAAAAAAATTGCCTTATTTATATAATACCTCTGAAACTATGAAAGATACGTAAAAAATGATATAACAAAAATGTAGCTTTTTTTTCATCATATATTTTGCTTTTTTTTTTATTTCTGTAGCATAAAAAATAAAGGAGATATCGCCGCTTCAAGTATCCATTTTAGTAAAAAAATGATCTGTCTCGAGCCATTCGATCCTTTCCCTTTAAAAAAAAGAACGAACGGACTTAAAAGGTTTTATATGCAAACGATCTTACAGCTCTTGAAATTATCTTTAAAATGCTTTTTTGTAGGATACTAGGTATAGCTTCAAAATTAACCGAGTTATGGTAAAAAAACCAATGACATGTTTATATTTAAATTTAAATATTATACAAATAAAATAAGTAAGAAAAATTTGTGTGATTATTTATATGCAGCGTAGCAATTTTTTTTATGATTGATTATATTTAAAAATGGATTAATAAAAATATTTTACATTAATATTGGTAAGAGTTGAAAATGGCAAAAGTAAAATATTCTTTCATAAACAATATAAGGGAATTTTTATTTTAAATTATTGCACAATTATAGCATTCCAAGATTTAAAACGTAATTTTTTATCATATTTTTAGCACAGGGTTGAAAAGTGTTATCTATACTATAATACATATTATAAAGAGAAAATATTTATATTTTTGTATGTATGTATGTTTGTTACGAATAAACTCAAAAATTACTGGACGGATTTCGATAATTCTTTCACCATTAGAATGCTACATTATCCCTGAGTAACATAGGCTATATTTTTTATATCCCAAAATGTTTAAAATAAATGTCCACCCGTGTGAAGCCGGGACGGGCCGCTAGTACCAAATAAAAATTTGATTTATATTGACCTGTTTTAGCCCAAACAATTAGATTATTAGACCAAGCAAATTAAATTTTTACTCGAAAAAAGTCCTATCCGCTAGATTATTGTAAAATTGTCTAAAGGAACATAATACAAGACATCTCTCGTCTCGTGAGTCAAAAACTTTTATTAGCTAACTTTTCTATTTAAACAAATAAGTGAGGAAAACAGTTTTTTCACTTTGCAGGGAAAACCATCAATTTTAGCGAAAAGTGACTCTCAGACAGCT
>NW_019416338.1:846122-931619 GCF_000390285.2 Anoplophora glabripennis | reverse complement strand
AGCATGGGTATAAAGTCAATCAACCAGAGGAAATAAAATTATATGGAAAGAAGCTCAACCTTTCTGGGGATGCTTCATTCTTAAGGTGGAAGAGTTATAGTGCAAATTCTCATGTAATACAAGAAAATACGGGTGCATCGTTGCTAAGAAAATAAACTGGACAGTTTTGGGAGCGATTTGTCATCATTTTTAATGCTTAAAAGTATGTTTTATGTATGTTTACATTAGAACCTTAGCTTGTAATTACAGTTATCCAATAAAATTTCTGAAAACTTAATGACATGTTTTTAACTCATACAGAGTATACAACAGTTTAATACATTTATTATTATAAAACTTATAACCAGTACTAGATGTTCTAATAACGATATGGAACACTTTAATAACAGTTATTGCTATTATTTCGTAAAGGGTATAAAAAACGTTGTATACTAGTTATACAATAATTTAATAAAGAATAAGGTTTATAGTCACTATACAACTGTGCTAGCAATACGCGTTTTATATCCAATATTCATCTGTTTAAGTGTCACATATAGTATACAATGGTTTTATAATGGTATATAGAATTCTAATAAAGAATAAAACGCATCTCTTTCAGTGCACGTTCTTCGTGATCAATGAAAAAAATTAAAGGAAGTTGCTCTAGTTTAGCGTTACGCTTTGTCATTTCTTGGATGGATCTACTTGTTTTATCATTGTCTTACGAAAATTGCTATTTCTTGTCTATAAAACGCCAGTTTATTTTGTCACGTTTTTAGTTTTTTTTCTGGTATCTGCTGATGTTATTAGGTAACTTAAATATTCGTATAAATATTAATGTAGTCGGTTGATGTATTTTAGTTCATTTAATACATTTTAAAATTTTGAAATTCCATCGCCCCACCATCGCTTACCACTTTTGGATATATAATTCGTTTACTTGCATTTGTAATTAAATGGCCAGTCGTTTGACGGTGTAACCTCTTCAATTATTCATATACCTAGGTACTGATAAAATTGATCCAATTCTCGGGACGGCGGTTGTAGGCTTAAGCCTTCGTGGAAAATAGTGGCAGTTATGCGTATAACTCAGTTTACATGTATGAATAATTACCAGAACGACTTATCTCCACATCACTGCGAGAATTTGGTGAAATTTTACCATTGGGAATATATACTGATAAAAACACGTAGTTTTGTTATTTACAATTTACATGGTAATTTCACAGCTGATCTAAAAATAATTGCTTTTCTGTATCGTGTTATATTTTTTTGCTATTACAGGGAGTAATATCGGCTAGAGTCTAGAGACAGCCAAATTCACTTTGCTTCAAGGGCTACACACAGAAAAACTTAACGTGACCTAGTCTATTAGTTTATTTTTTTTTTATTAAAAATCAAGAAAAGCGTGCCTATGGGGAGTCTAGAAGCAAAGTGGATTGGTTATTTCTAAATATTGTAATATTGTCCTAGCGAAACAGTTTTAGTTCTCGTAGAAAAATAAATATAAAACCCATTAATTTAATTTTTTTCATTATAAATCAAGAAAAACGTGCCTGTTGGGAGTCTAGACGCAAAGTGGATTGGTTGTTTCTAGGTACTATTATTGTAATATCGTCCTAGCGATACAGTGTCAGTTCTCGTAGAAAAATAAGTATAAAAGACGAGGATAGTAGCTACTCCTAAAGGAGTTCCCAAGGGCTCTATTATTCTATAAAGATTGGACTTTTGATAAATTAATTAAGAACAACTGAATATATAGATTTTAAACCTATTTCCTCATTATAGTAACTAATTGCATTAAAATTGACACAGCAACTGCGAGGAATATAAAAATTTGATTTTGTCATGAGAAATAATTTTCTTTTACAATAGATAAATAATTTAAAAGAAAAATTTTGTGCATCTTGTTTTCGTGGAATGTGCACTCACGAGTAAAACGCCATAACTCACAAAAATGTTAGGAATTTGTCAGCCATGAACTGTAAACAGTTTTTTTCCCCTAACTATTCAATAATTGCACGACGACAATCATTAAAAAATTAAATCTATCTCTCTGGCTATCATTTATTCAAATAGGGGTGGTCAGTAGAAATTTTTGTAAGCACTGAAAATTTAAATTTTGATTAACGTGACATTTTATTCTAAAATAGGGCCAGCAATGTTATATACAGGGTAGCCCATCGAAAACGTACCGCAAGCCATTACAGGGTAGTAAAGAACTTTTCAGCAAAATCCAAAAACAGGTTAAATTTGTTTCTGAGGGGGACAACTTTTGGCTCAAAAAGCATACCAAAATCTTCAACCCCCTAAGTGGGGGTGCTACCCCCTAAAATTTTTCAAATGGGAATGGGG
This sequence comes from Anoplophora glabripennis, assembly GCF_000390285.2. NCBI lineage: Eukaryota > Metazoa > Arthropoda > Insecta > Coleoptera > Cerambycidae > Anoplophora > Anoplophora glabripennis. The sequence goes on along the minus strand of NW_019416338.1, from coordinate 929,282 downwards.
GTCAAGTGGGGGGGGTCATTAGAAAGGGCTTTTAATTCTCTATACATCGATTCTTACTTTTTGAAAATCGATTCATTATTTTAGAAAATATGCAGCATTGAAAATACGAACAATATTTTTGACGAGAAATGCGAAAATCGATTTAATTTTACTTCAAAACTTACGGTATTAGTCAAGTAAATGCTGAAAATGTTGTCCGCCAACTTGCATACAANCCCATTTAAAAAAATTTGGGGGATGGCACCCCCACTTAGGGGGTTGAAGATTTTGATATGCTTTTTGCGCCAAAAGTTGTCCCCCTCAGAAGCAAACTTTACCTGTTTTTGGATTTTGCCGAAAAGTTCATTACTACCCTGTAATGCCTTGCGGTACGTTTTCAATGGGCTACCCTGTATATAGTTAAACTAATACCATAACTCAGCACTGTTAAATTAACAGTAAATTATAGTAAATGGACATTATACCCAGGCTATTTATGATGACTATAATGTTAGGTTATTGTTGCCGTTCTGCAATGGTTAATACAACTTGGGACAAGTAGTGTTTCTCTTATCGGAAATAACTAAAATTGTTTATAAAAAACTGTAGGGATGTTTAGTAGCAATATCTATAATTTTAAATAGATGCAGCTTGGTCAATAGACAATAATAGACAATGTTTTTTTAATGATTAAATTATTTTAAATTGCAACAAAAAAAATGAAAATCCTATCATTTTTTTTAGATGAGGAGAAGACTCGGGAGAAGACCAAAAAGGAAGAAGGCGAGAGAGGAGGTTTAGACTGATTTTTTGAAAAGGGGAAAGGAAATAACTGGTTGAAATAATTGTACATAAATTCAGTGAAGTTTTACTTTTACTTACAATTAGTTAAATTGTTTATTGATCTGCGTCATATTTTAATATTATGTTATATTTTTCAAAAGTACCTTGAATCGTAGAAATAAAGTGTTTTCTGACATGTGTTCATAGAAACTTTTTTCTTATATTGGCCTAAAGAATGATCTAAATTTGTTTGGTCTATTTACGATTTCCGTTTATACCTAGTTCAATATTTGAAGGATCGTGGAAGAAAAATGTTACTCTTGTTTCTTGATTATTTTAACGGTGAATTCTGCCGCAGTAACGATGTCACACCTTGTAAATGCCTCACTTATGTAATACGAATGTTTTGAAGCAGCCTTTTGGGTTTAAGCGAACATTATCATAGGAAACACTTACTGTAAAGACCGCTTACAATAATATTTCAAATATTTAGATACAAGCGAAGTGTATTAGAATTCGTTAAAAATTGAAATGTACAGATGAGTTTCAGGCTGAAATCTGCGCTCGGAATTTCAGAACAATCCACGTCAGTTAATCGTTTTTAATTATAAATTGATGAGCAGCCGATTTCGCATCGGATTGTCTGAGATGGTTAAGTGATATTTAATAATTTCAGGCAGAAGCGCTCTGAAATCGCTAGTTGAGCTCTTCTCTTGCGGCTTAAGACAACTGGAAACATCATCTCGAAGAGACATGATAAATATGTGTCAAAATTGAAGGAGCGTTTTTCTGATTAAAATTTAAGAAGAACGTTAAACGCGTTTTTTCTCAGCAAAGAGTAATGTTGTCGACTTGGAGCAAGAGAACAATTGGGTATAATCAGTTAATGATCATTTAAGCTGCTTCATTTTTTAAAAAACTGAAAATAAAAAGTTATAATCAATTTCTTACTCAATAGGGGCCTTTACAATTTTGACTTTTTTTCATATGTGTAGTTTGTGCCAATAGTAGGCGTGCTAAATTAAAAAAAATCACTTAATTGAAAGAAAAATGTATAGGTATGGTAAAATATTACAAAAAAAAACTATGAAATTATTGTAACCAATAATCTTGCGTCTCGATATTTCCATTCGTTTTGAATATATAATACATGTATGGCTTCGAGGACATGTTTGTATAAGAAAATATTTCTAAATTTGGATGAAACAATATTCCTTTATTTTCCACACATACTGTTCCACATTGTATAAATGGTAAAAAAAATTATTATTTTGTACAGATAATATCGGGTTAAAAAAAGTTATACATGAAATAAGTCTCCAATATTGTTCCAAGCTGAAGGATTCTATTCATATTTTATTACCTGTCCAGAAATTTTCTATTTTATAATATATTTACTTACATAAATCATTATACAGGGTTAGTCAAAATTATGGAAACCCCCAAAAATCTCAGCGGAAAAGCATTTTTGGAATAAATGGTGAGGATTAAAGTCCCAGAATTTTTCACGGCGCATCCGATGGTAACCTTGATCTTAAGGTCAAGGTCAAGCTTCAAGGTCATATCAAAATCAAGTCGTTTTTTAAACCGGTTACCCTCCTTTTCGATCTCGTAAATGAAAAGAGCAGAAAATTCTCCATCCGAATATGACATTGACCGTGATCTCAAGGTTAATGTCAGTTCAAGGTCAAATGTTGATTTTTGCTGTATTTTTTAATTTTAACTACGGAATCAGAGGGAGTGACAGACTTTGAGTATATACCTCATGGTACTCCTTAGTGACCTTGATCTTGCGATCACTACGAAATTGTGAGTCTCTTCTATTCCATCGTCGAAAATAATAAATAATTACTTGGCCTCTCCTGACCTTGACCATTAACCTTAAGGTCACGTTTAAGATCATAATAACATGTAGAATTCTACGCTTTTATTTATAGCGTCGAAGTAAGGGGTCGCCACTCAAAAAAACGATATGACCTTGACATGTCCTTGACCTCAAGATCAAGTTTACTAAGGAATACCACCAGGAATGTACTCAAAGACTGTTACACCTTCTGATTTCATTTTCATTCACATTTGACTGACATTGACCATTGATCTTGAGGTCACGGTCAATGTCATATTTGAATGCAGAATTTTCTGCTTTTTCCATTTCTGGGGCCGAAAAGGAGGGTCGCCATTTAAAAAAAACGGCTTGATCTTGAAATGACCTTGAACTTTCAGTTTGACCTACAAAAAAAAACTGGATTATCACGTCGCAATAGCGAGTACCACTAACTGTTGTTGCCTAACCAGACGGATTTTCGAAGATACCTCCAACCCAAAATCCGCGTCAAAAAATGACACGGTGTGGATGCATTTGTTTCTCAACATTCACTCGTAAATTTTTTGAACATCAAATTCGACATTTCTGTAAATTAACGAAGCCACCAAGATGATTTCCATCTTCATTGCTGAACATAATTTTGTTAGAAAAATTAGTGTCCAATTGTTGTTGTTCCATAATCCATTCAATGAACTCTTCGCTCTGTCTAGTCAGCAGGCATTAGTTCTTGAGTCAATTGAAGTTTGTAAGCATGAAGATGCAAATCTTTTCTGGGAATGCGCTGTAGAGAGCTTCCCGAAATGTCCATTTCTTGACCACGGTTCCGAATTGACATTCCTGGACTTTCAGCAAAACTCTCACGAACTGCTTCGATGTTTTGTGTTGAACTACTTGTTGAAGGACAGCGAGAGTGTTTAAGATCACTAATTGATCCAGTCTCACTGAAATTTTCAATTAATCTCTTTACAGTCGATGAATTTAAATCACTATTCCGACCATATTTTTTACAAAAATTACGAGTTGTAGCTGCCAAACCTTCATTATTTTTCTTTATCTTTGTTGTCGTTTGCAACACTTTTGTCGCAAAATTCAAATCTTGCTTGAATTTTGCGACACCCGGTACTAATTCCCACTTTGAATCATGTGCAATAAAACGCTAATGTTTGAATTCTCGATCTAAATTGTTTTCGTTTTGTGGTTCTTAATCTTAACAGTAAAGTAGAATATCTCTGCAAGAGATTGTGTTTAAATATTTTGGCAGTCCTTTTGTTTATTTGACGTAGTTTTATTTGTCTTGACATATTCACTCTAATAAGTACCGCAAATATATTAAGACAGGCAGGGTCACTGCCGTATAAAAAAATCGTTGTGAGTTATTGCTGCCCGGGAGCAATGTTTAAACGGAACATACGTGGGTGATACGTTAACAAAGCAGTGCCAAGAAATGTTCGAATAATTATGAGCTAATAAGTAATAGGCACCTGTTTTGATTTAGTTTGGTTTTAATGGCAGTGTATCTGTGTTTCACAAAAATTCACCTGAAAGAAACGAGAAAAGCAATTAAAATTAATTACGTGTCATTGAATACAACTAAAAATTAAATTTCATTGTAATTAGATTTAATACACTAATAATTCTAGATTTATTTCCATCATATTATTTTTATCTTTATAAAATATCGGACTTTGTTCTGATTACAATTTACAGTTAAATTGATTTCATATGAATTATTCGCACAGGTGCAACTTTTTTGAAACTGAATAAGTGGGAAATACAGTTAACGTCGAAAATTTTTTGGATCAGTTTAATATATGTAACTTGGCACTTTTTTGTGTATTAGTATACCTACCTGTTTATACTCATACGCGTCAAAACTACTGATGAAACAAAATATGTTGAAAGAGCGAGAGTTGATGGAAAATTTATTCTCAACTGTATCGATATTAGTCAGTAGTTCAGTTTATAGATTTTATTTAAAGAACTATTCAGTTTTTCTTTTTATAATTTGAATTTGAAAAATTATTTTTAGTAACTATATAACTTTGAGGTGTAAATAGATTTGGCTCATGTATTTCCTCCCATTTCAAAATTCTCATGATATATTTGACGCATTTAACTTTTTTAATGGATTTGGTGTAGCAATTTAAAATTCGAGAGTTCTTATTTTTATTAGTTTTCACAAGTATTGTTTAAAAATCTATCACTGTATTTTGTTGCAACATCTAAATTAAATTTAGTTTAAAAAAATATATATAGTTTTTGGAATATAGGGTTTGAAGGTTTAGGAAACATCATTGAGGTTTGAAAATTGTAGAAGCATGAGGTGAATACGCCACTCAATCCTACCTACCATAGGTCTATTGTTGACTTCCATTGGTCTTAGAGTTCTTCATTCAGCTTTAGTCTTTTAATTAGGCTTCAGAGGTTTGACAACGATTCGTTGGCATAAGCTTCCAGTTTTTCTGTATCAAGTAGTAGATAGTGTTCAGTAAATGGGCTGTGGTTTCCTAGTAGAACGTATTAATTACCCTGTATTGTTTCCTTACTAATTTGAAGTTCTTTTCAGAGTTGTACTTTGGGGCTAAATGGTCAGTTAGCGTTTCTAATATCCGATGTGCATTTTACTCATCGTACAACTCTGGGTAATTGGTAGACGTCTTTGTTGAAAGCTATAAAATACAGACCCAGGTTCTCCTCAAACGAACATATCTAGTTGTGGTGGGTTCAGAAATACCTCCAATGCTGTAATATGTGTGGTTCTATGACCCTTGTGATACTCAGGCCTGTGAATAACACTTAAGAGCCTCCGTGTCCAGTAATCCAACTTTCTTTGTCATTATTACATCTCTCCATAGTTGGTGTCTTTATCAAACGGGATCTAAACTTCTTTGAGCCTTTACCAGCACCACCACCAAGGCTCTGCAAATTTCTCAGTAAAAGAAACTAAGGTGGTTTTGTAGAGATTCACGGAAAGTTGTTTTCCCTTGCAAATGTGGGATTAATTCTTCCTGTCAATCACCTTTGTAGCCTTCCCTAGAATGGTCATTGTTCTAAAGTTGGTTCTAACCTGCTTGAATTCTATTCCTCTAGCTTCCAGAGCTTAATGATATGGTTGCAACATTATTGACTGCTTTCTTAGTATCTAAATATATAACTACTACTACAATCTTTTTAACTAATGATATTGTGGGAAACAATTTCTATGTGAATTAAAGCCCCGTCTAGCATTGAATTACAGCCGCAATATCTAGGAAACAGCTAAGATTATTAGTCATTAGAATCACCAGACATAGACCGGTTTCTTATCTATTATTTCTGATAATCATGCCATATTGCTGGTCCGAGTTTTAACATACAGATAGTAACTCGCTTTCTGACAGCAGTAAGCAATGAATTGTAGCGACACTAAGATATAATAGTGTATCGAATAGTGAATTATATCTAGGTTGGATTGTGGGTAATACCTCATTTACAATACTTTGTTCTTCAGCAACTTTGATAATAGCCGATTGAGGCCAAGTAGGAGTCAATTCATTCATTTACCACTCTTATGCATGCCTCTATTAACCATAATTTAGAAGGTTTTTTAAAACAAATTATGTGGTACTAATAGGCCTATACATCTGTGGCGAATGGTTAGTTATTCTTCCCATTTTAAGTATAAAAATGACCATTACCTTTTACCAAATCTCTGGTATAGAGGTATCCGGAGGCAATACATGTTTTCACTCAAATTTCACTCAATTTTACTCAATAATGTATCAATTTCCGTCCACACCCGATTGAGTGAAATCTTGGACATGGTTTTTAATTAACTAAATATTGAGTGCAAAATAAATCATTCATAAACGATTAATTCGGATATACAGCGTTGAAATTAATTCATTTCGCGGAGTTTCATCCAATCCTGGTTGACACCCGCCAGCTGAGACCCGCCGCCGACTGCTCTCCTGGCGATCACGCTTTTCTGGAGCATCTAACGGGCCCCTATCAGCAGTGATCGAGATTACAGAAGCAATATGTAAGTGGTGCCATCTTCACGGCGCCATTCAAATTACTCGAAATTAATATAGTACATTTAAACTCAATCATTAATGAGGACATTTGCTCTGATTTAGGTACAAGTACACCAAATACGTGAAGAATTTATTTAAGGAGTACCTATATTTGAGTGAAAGTACTCAGTTTTAGTTTAAATATAATAACAAATTAGTAAAATTTCCCAATATTGAGTGAAAATGTGAATAATTTCACTCAATGGGTTCACTCCGAATCTTTATTGTTTTCACTTACACCGATTTTTTTATAGTGTGCGCTACTAATATCTCACTTCCCTTTTGTAGAAGAATAGGGTAAGTACCATCCTGTGGCAATTTGCTAGCCACTACAATCTGGCTTTCTTAGCCCTTCATTTGGATTGCCTTCATCCTATCTCTGATCTCGTGAGAATCCCTGGATATGTACTTGTGTAAGCAACTCCAGATATTGTTCAGGTGATTTTGTAATTGCTTTTATGACACTTCAGAATCATATTTGGCCAATATCTTGTGGATTCTGGCACTAGCAATGATCTCCGTAACTTAACTGCAAAACTTCTTCCATTAGTGTCTTTTTGCCTGTTATACTTCCTTGTTATATTCTGTTAACTTCACTTCAGACAGAGGTCCCAGTTCTGGCTAGATTTGGTTTTATTGAATAATATTTTCATCTTTCAGCTTTTCTAGACAATACTTTCGATCCTTGGCGATATTTATCTCTCATTGGGAAGTTTTCATGATAAGGATAAATGACTGGCCTCCCTAAGAGAAATCCAACATAATCCTGCCAGTTTAGAGAATAGAGATATCTTGTTTTGTTACGTATGTCTGGGGAAATTTGTGACAGCTAAATAAACAACTGTTTAGGTCGTTTAGGACATTACACTATTCGTAAAATTTATCCCGGACTAAACAGTAAATCTAGTGTAGGAGTAATGGAAAAATATGAATTATATACAATTCACAAACTACAAAAAAATTATTATTTCTCTGCGAACTGTATTATTAAAGCAGTAGTTAAGTTTACAATATGTATAAAACCTAGCTATAATTTGTAACTGGAAATATCAAATATATTATTAAATTAATAAATAAATAGTATGGTAATAACAAGAAAAATTACAAATTTTCTCTGATTTGCAAAATGTACTTTAGACGATATGAGAAAGTACTTGGTATAAGTTACTAAATTCCTAACAAAGAAATAATTCTTTTAATAAAGTATCAGATGTTTCAAATATGACATATTATGTACATGTGTATTTTTGGTGGAGAAAAGAGAAATGTGCTATTTATTAAATTTAATTCATAGATACATTTTGAAGCATGATATGTAGATTTACTTGCCATGATGGGCAAGAAGAGAACTTCCTTGATATTTAGTCAAAAGAAGTAAAAGGAACACCTTTCTGCCAAGTACGATTAAAATCTGGGCATCTGTACCCAAGAATAACATAACGCTAATTTACCCACGCTAGTTACTCAGGTGGTGGATGTCTAGTTTGTTTCGTAATAATTATCTGAAATAGCGTACATGCAGAAAAATATTCTACACAAAAATAAAAGATTGTATTCCTCTCAGGAATGAAATTAGTTAAACAATTAGCCACAAATAAAGAAAAAAAAAAGGTAAAACCGGTAGAGTATATGGTAGAACATGTGTATATGGTTACGTGATTCCTCGAAATTGTTATTAAAAGGCTACTCTGCATCTAGTAGAAAATAAACTTATCGTTGTTGAAGTATCAAAAGCATTGATATATTTGTTGGCAATAATCAAGACGATACGAGTACTTAATCTTTCAGAAGCTATCTCGAAAAATATACGCTTCCACGACCCATGCAAAACCCAAAGAATACTAGAAGCGAAAGGGGCTTCGTTAGTTTGTTCCTCATTATTTATAATCCGGAGTAAAAGGTGCTTTGAACACTCGAAATTATATTTTCTTGGGCATCCGATGTTTCTTGAATGTTAGTAAAGTAATTGAAGTAAACTTAGGAAAGACATAAATTAAATTAAACTAAAAAGGATGTTGTAAGGAAATTTAGTTGTAATGTAACGAAATTAACTAAAATTTCAACTACGGTTTTGTAAATCTGTATTAAAGTATTACAAATCAAAATGTAGTTGTAAAACTGTCATTACGCGTGTTTGAGATGTCTGAAAAAACATTAAAATTTCTCAGGATCTGCATTTTAATCAAGGTTTATATACTTAATCCTTTTTTATTATTTTTATCTGTCCCTTTACAGACTCTGCATTTCCTCGCTGTGAACACTGTACATGAGAGGAATGTTTGGTTGTTCGTAATTAAAATAAATAAATTTCGACGATGCAAATTTTCTGACCAAGTAAAAACTTCAATCCCCTTTCAAATAGAAAAGTCGAGACAGAAAAACTACATTAAATATATGAGGGCCGTTGTACAAATAAATAAAATAGGATGAGCTTGAGCGGTCTATAAAAAGTAAGACGTCATAAACGGCGATATGCCGGGCACGTCCCGGTCTAAGGGGAGCAGTCCTGGGTGCTTCCTTGATTACTCTGTTAAACCAGTTGCGTCCGCCGAAGTTGCCAACTGGAATTACAATGCATGGGCCCTGCAGCTGTTTACACATTAACCGGTCCCCATGACTATTACATATAACTGAATTACAGGACATGAGACTACCAGTACCAGAACACCCCGAGAAGAGGCGACGCTACAACGGTCCTAATAACAAGCTGAACATTTTCAGCGCTATCTTTGAAATTAGCGGACAATCTGTTACTCCTCTATTAGCCTCGAATGTCTCCGATTTGCCTTACAGTTAAAGGTAGCCTTCTGCTGAGATATTCCGAAATTAGCCCGCAATTTTAACTGTCAACCATTTAATAGTTTAACATTCTACTACTAAAAATAAGAAAAATTTATATGAATAAAGGAAGAGAAATTCCCCTATACTTATCTTAAACGACAGCCCCTTGAGAGTTTTTTTTAGATATTCTGAGACAAAATAATAAAATTTTGGAACACATTGTCACTGTTATGTGAGGAATTTAATATTAAAAAATTACTATATTTTAATCACGTTTGTGAATACATATTACTCCAACATTTGCGTATGCGGACTCTTCAACTGCTTGAGCCAAATATGTAAATTGTAGACAATTTTACAGTGAAAAAGCTGTACCATTTTGAAGTGGATTCTAGGGCTTCCCGATATTCGATAAAAATTACAATATCGTATCGATTTTCGATAGGATATCGATACAATACTCTCTTTGACAATATTTCCAAGAATACGATATTAACTTTTAAAATATTGACGATAATTATTGTATCGTCAATAATGTGTTGTGCGGTATAGATGGAAGCGGTTATGATGAAATTGAACTCACCCTCAAAAGTGTCCCCGACGCGACACAGCGATCCTCCTTCACCAATCTAGCGGATGCAATGTAGCGGGTCTTCCAATGCAGCACAAACAGCGAAACAGCGAAAAGCGGGAGCGAGTTCTTTTAAACAATAGAAAGCAGTGAGGAAAAACACTTTTCGTTGACTTTCTCTTGACCTAGGTAATTTTGTTCAATTTCAACAACTCATTTTTTTTTTGTTCATGACAACCGCGGATATATATAAACATATATTTTCATACGCTCTAAACAATAATATCGAATAATATTGATCTCGACAAAAGCGCGAATCGCACAAAATGAATATATAAAACAATATCTATAAAAAAGAAAATACATATTTGTAAACAAATTCTCGTCACTAATATACTTAACAAAGAATGCCGCACTCACGGCTAACGCACCGCATCGCGAGCTTAGCTTCTTTTCTCTCTCTATCTCTTTTTCCTATTCGCAACAATAGTATATGTCACAGAGTACCTAGAGTGTACGTTTCCTATTCCAAAGCATGGGAACCTATGAAGCCAAATTGCGTGGAAGTGGAGTGTGTGAGGTTATCTGATCGCGCATACTTTGAACAGGTCCGGCTTAAGGTAGTTCTTTCGAATAAAATCTAGGCTTATGACACGTACGCAAATTTTTAGTTTAATAGTTAAAGCAGTTCTGAATAACATATTTAAATTTTAAATCGATTGACCATTTCGTTTTTTAGAAATTAATTTTCGATGTTTAAAGAATTAACACGTGGGAGATAGGGATTGGTTATATTTCTCATAATCCACTTTTATCGTTTATGCACAAATTTTTGTATGCGTAGAATAATTTTCTTTTATTTTTTCGGTACAAAAAAATATTATGATTGACCATTTAGTATGAGAGTAATTAATTTTTTAAAACATCAATAATGAATAAGTTCGCTTGAATGGAGACTAAATTGAAAAAAATGAGCACGAAAGTTGATGCTTGGAGGTTTGGTAATATTAAAGAATTCTTATTTGACAGGAATAGTAGAATTACACTGGACTTTTCTAATCCACACACACACACACACTCTTTGTCGCGCAGCACTATCTGTCTCTGTCTTACCGACTGAAATACCTAAAGCAATATTTTTACACTTAATGACAAATATTACTTTTTCTTGTGTTTGCTACTTGTGTTTGCCTGCAACTTCGGTGCCTGTAGCGAGACTATTCTCAGAAGCAGGTTTAGTTATAACTAAAAATAGGTGTTCTTTAAAGGATGAAAGTGCTCAGGCTCTAATTTTAATCAATAGGTGGATGAAAAGTTCCTTGAAAAAAGAAATTTGCGACCATTAGATTTGACAAATTACGCTTTTATTATTGTTATTTATTACATCAATTATACAGGAACACACAAAAAAAAACAAAAAAAAGTCCAAACCCAAGAGACCCACATATCATTTTCGAAGGAATTCGATGCGCTGAATACGATCCTGTAGTAAAAATTCATGACTTGCAGGTGAATTTCGGAGAAAAGTTAGATTTTTGGGTGAAAACATCCAAAAAATAGATTTTTTCCTAAATTTTGCCCAAATCTATCATGTTCGTAGTACATTCGGTTTTGTTTGACATGAAAGTGACAACAAAAAATAACCTCTAATCTCTTATTTGTTTATCCTCTTGCGTTTGGAAGGGAACAAAGGGATTATTTTGGGGTGTTCAAAATGGAATTTATTATTGTGAAAGAAATCTTAATTTTAATAACCTTACGTTAGTAAAAATATATTTTTACTTTCTTTTCCATAAACTTATTATTAGTACTATTATTAAATAAGTTTTGTAGCTTCTAATCATAAATCAAGAACTACTAAATTTCATTTTTTTTTGACACTATTTCTTATTCAGAAGATGTAGGTTGGAAAATGCAGATGTACACAATTTTTCCTATAATTTCATCAAAACTGCTTAAAACGCTTTCATTCAAATATTGGAGGTAAATCGAAAATGATTTTTTTCAATAAAGCATCGGCATATGTCATTCCCAGAATAGGTACTCTAGAGCAGCAGTTCTCAACTTTTTTCGTAAAATTAAAGAAAACAGCACCATAATATATACCTAATAATAAACAAGCTTTTACAGGAACAACCTGAAATAAATAAATATTCGTTCTTTACAAAAGTAAACAGGTAATTTGAAGCATACGAGATAAAATAGTAAAATAGTAATAAGTCACATACATTTTACAAATATTCAATTTATTTTACTACACATAAATGAAAATAAATAACATAGTAGCTTATTTGCATAAAACATAATGCTGAAGAGATATTTGTAAACTTATAGTGTTACAATTAAACACAATTTAATTAATGAAAGATCTACGTCTGCTTTCCGTTTATTTTCTTTTCGCTTCGTGGCTGCGAAGATGGTTCCTTTATCCTGTTTTTAAAGCTGAGATTGTAGAAAACGATTTACGCACATATGGGTAGTGGAAAAATTAAACTAGAATTTCGTAAGTTGTCTTGCTTAGTTCTGGATATTTATTCTACAGTTAAATTCAGAACTGTACAAAAGCTTTATATTTAAAATTTTACACTTGTGTTATATTAGAAGAAATCTCAATGACTGCTTCCTTTCCTTTAAATAATAAGGTTGGTAGTGCCCGTTTCCTTCGTCCTTTGTTAGATCGTGAAGACAATTTTGTAGTTCCCATTGTTGTTGTCAGAATACAGTTGGTTTTGAGTGTTTCTATTTTATTCCAGAGAGCTAAAACATTTTTAATATTTGTTTGGAGTGATAAATTAAGATCATAAAGAATTCAAATATCTGCTAACTATGAGAGTTAAGTTACCCAATCTGAACACAAGCTCTAAGTTGGATGACCTTTGTCCCGGAAGAATTTCTTGTATTTCTTTTATTAATAGTTCCTGTGTTTTTACTTTATTTTGAATGATTCAAGTTTAAATAAATTATAAATTTTTCTCCTAAAAATCTTATATTAAGTCAAACAATATTCTTCGATACCTAAAAATCTAAGTATGCCAAAGATGTCTAACTTCATAAACAAGAACCTTTGCTGATATTAGGGGATATTTCTATATGGGTTACATGCCCCAGCTATTTATGCGTAATGATATTATTAAAGCAACAAGAATATAAGACATTTCTTTTAAAGATTACATTATTTAATAATTGAAGCATGTCAGGTATGCGTTTTTGAGTTAATAATATTTAGATACATAAATTTTATTTTTATTAATATAATTATTAAATATTAGCTATTAACTAGATATTGTTGGTGTAATTCAATTCTAGGTGACGCTTGTTGCTCATGGAGTAATTGTTTCCTGCAATATTATCTAGTCTACAAGGTTAGATATCACTCGCATACGTAGATTTTTGGGTATCGAAGAACATTGTTTGACTTAATTTCATAGGATTTTGGATTTTTTTAAAATTTATTTGAATCAGTTTAATACTTTTAAAATAAAATAAAAACTGGGATATCTCATCTCTTGACAACCATCTTACATATGCATGAAGATATCATATGGCATTGTGCAGAGAAGGTAGAGGCCGTGATGAAGTTCTGGAGATAGTTCTCTTGCAGATAAACTTTCCTTCCTGAACAACTCTGCTAAACCATTTAATTCTCCAGAATAACATTGGGTTGGGAAACACAGATCTATAGCCTCCAGCCAAATTGATCATACCGAATTATTTGATTTTATAACCCTCATGCATTGATAACAAAATTTTTAGGCAACAAGCACCAACTCTACCTCCGACGGGTGCACACTGAGGAAAATACATAATTCAAGGTTCAAAAATCGTTACAGACTTCTATTTTAATTCGCATAAGCTGTTTTTTTTTAATGGTCCTGAAACTGTGTAAAAACAGAATTATGAAAAAAAGACAGAAACCCATGAACCTTTAAACTTGTAAACCCTTGAACAAGAAACTTCCTAAACACTTGACACCTTAAACCCATAAATCCATAAGTTTCAGGGTTTTAAGGGCTTAAGTACCTACTTATGGGTTAATGGGCTTAAAGGTTATTATGTTTAAGCGTTCATGGGTTTATGGGATATGGTTTTTTCATAAATCAAACTCAACAGTCTATTTTTACATAGTTTCAGGATCATTAAAAAAAACTTATACGAAAAGAAAGTCTCTTGCAATTTTTGAACCTTGAATTTTGTTTTTTACCCAGTGTGGGGCGTCGCGGTTTTGCTAAGAACATGCTTCGGAGGACTGCGATTAAATTATCTCGTCAGTTATCAGTGCCCTTGAGCAGCAGAAAACATGATATTCTGTATATCGAAATTATGAGCAACTTTTCACAAAACGTTCAAGACGATATGCCCTACGTGAACATCACTGTCTAATAACTTCAGAAAGGATCATGTCGGATCAATTCAGTTTAATATAATACTGAAATTTTCCGCGTTACTTGCGAAATTAACTAACAGTCTGTTACGGTGTAATTGAATATGTATACGTCTATCTGTGCCTTCCAGTAACAGGAGATTGCCGTCGTTTTGGGTGTTACAAGAAATTTAGCGTCATGTAAAGTCTAATATGTAAATTTTTTTGTTATTTATGTTGTCACGTTTCATCTAGCAGGAGTAGTTTATTGTTTCTGAGGATTAAGTTACCTTTAGAGTAAATTATTATTAATTTTCTGTTAAGTTTTGTTTATTTTATCTTGAACTTGACATATGGTAGTCAAAAAGCAAAGAATATAAATAAAATTATTCAAAGTAAGTACATGAAAACACATGTTGCTCATTGATATTGAACAAAAAGTACCTCTTTATGTATTTTAATATACATTCCCAGAACAATTTATTGGTTTTCTGAATTTTTTTTCTTTTTTCTTTTCTTAAAATACATTAAACTATTTCTGTTGTATGTACCTTTCACTGTGAATAAGGGAAAAATTTCCCCTCCACGAGATAATTGCAATAGGCCTCTTACAGAAAAAAATATTTTAAATAGTTTTTGTATCTACACTGAATACTACAAACAATGTGTAAAGGTTTTGTTATATTAATTTATTTTTAAAAAGTTATTACATATTAAAGTTTTAATCGGTTCGCTTCGTGCGCAAACGCCATGGACTGTGATGTCGATACGTTGACGTCATCGGTAAGTAAATGGAAAGCGCGACATATACAATAACGCGTTTCGACAGTGCAGCTGACTGCTTTGGTTATTAAATGTTTGGTGTCAATAAGCAGTACGATACCTTATATATACTGTAAATTTATGAAGTTAAACTTATAATAACTATGGCAAATCCCTCTAAACCATATAAATAGTCCAGACAGCATTTATTTCAAAAATGCCATATTTGGGTAAATCGTATATCCACGGTGATTTTTGGCTTTTTGGCTTTCAAATATCACTAGAAATGAACATTTTTTTATGTGCATAAAAAAACGGGGGCTTAACTTTTGACGGCACAATATGTTAAAATAATTCAAAAAATTTCATATTTTTCATTCTATTTAATTATGTATCTTTTCATTTCATTTTAGGCGAAAATTGAAGAGGAAAAAAATGTTTGTAATTAATTTTTTTTACAAAATATGATTTTGCAAAAATGATAATGATTATTATTGTAAAAATCGAAAAAATCGCCAAATATGGGGTTAAAAAACATTACTTTTTAGGGAATCTTTTTGAGGTCTTTAAATTGGGTTGGGACTTTCATACTTGGCTCAAGAAAACACACCAAATTTCATCAAAATCGGTTAGATAGATTTTGCATAATAATTTTTCAATCCAGATTTTGAAAAAAAATTTGCAAATTCAATATTTTGCACAACAAAAACCAAGGTCCTTAGATACTTGAAAATTTAATCACTTCTCTCAAGCTTTCAAACGCTTTTTGAAAAATTCGAATCCGTCAATTAGATAGAGATAGAAAAATTTTCATTTCTAGTGATATTTGAAAGCCAAAAAGCCAAATATCTCCGTGGATATACGATTCACCCTAACCAAAACAGAAACCGCCTAGTCTAATACTATTACTGGTGCATTGTACCGATGTGTGAAAATACATCAGTAAAAACGCCAGAAAAACATGTATTTTAAAATAAATTTATGTATATGTCTATAAATCACATTTTCATACCTGTTTGCTTTTATTCCCCTTATTTCTGCCGAAGAAAATAAAATGCTTTTCGAAAAAACTCCGCAATCATCATGGAATTCAGTAAATTGTCTGATTGGGCTTAGCATAACCTTGTGCGTCATGTTACAAATATTCTTAAGAATTTTTAAAAAAACTAAAAACTAATTATGATTATTTAAAATAACAAATTTAGATTGAAAATATGATTTAGGTAGTAAATAATATTATGCTACTCGCGCAAAGTTCACTTGAACTAAACGTCGTAAAAATTAAATATTATACCTACATAGACTTAATTATTTTGCTACATGGGTGCATATTTAGGTATACCTACATAATAGAATGGAAACCAGTTAGTAAATATAACAGCACATCAGTATCGTTATCGTATCGTATGTAAACTAAAAATAATAAATGTTTTTAAGTAATAGGACCGACATCGTTTTCTAATGTGAAGCGGCCAGTTTACTTACTGATGACGTCATACCAATAGCAACTCGTTTTACGACACGCCCCTACAGGATGCTCATCTCCAAATTTCAACGTACGATTTAGTTAATTTTCGAGTAGAATTTTTCACAAAAGATTTTATAATTAATAATTTTAAATAAGGTCATATTTAAATATGTGAACTAATATAAAAAATCCGGCATGTGCAAGAGGCCTATTGCAGAAGTCTATAAACGTATGCGGAGTTTCATTAGTGAAATTATTTAATTAATTATTGCTATCTCGCTGTTACACTAATTAATATTATTTTTCATTAATAATGTTTCCTAATTATTAGACGTAATGACACGCGTTTTCATAAAGGTTGATTAAGCCCTTATTGCTCAACTTTATGGTAGACATGGCCTTTCAAAACTTTCCATGTATTCATCTTTCTTCTCTAATACCGTCGGGGAGAAATGAACGTTATTCTTTATAAATGTTGCGAAATTCGGCTGTATTATTAGCAAAGTTTAACAAGTTTTTGGTATAAATCAGGAACCACAAAATTTAACCTTTCCCCCATATTAAGGGCCATCAAATTATTATGCTTGTAATAATGTTTAAGGTTACCGTTTTATAGACAAGATATTGCACTTTTAGTAAGACTATGATAGAACAAAAAAATCCATTTAAGCTTTAAAAATATTGAAATACAAAGATTCCATTTTTCGCAATGAAGAACGTTAAACATGGTCACCCATGTAAACATATTAATGTAGGAAGATATAGATATATGAGTAGTGCTACTCATTTTGATGCCAATAATCGATAAAATTGGGCCTTATTTTTATGAACATACATTGAACAGCGTGAGCTACCTAAATTAGAACTTCCTGCACTTCTGGAGAATGTGACTTTGCAGCTAAGGACCTATGGTTTTAGCACGACGGGGCTCCACCCCACAAGGCCAGGATTGTACAGCAATATTTAGATAACACTTTCCCAGAAAAATGGATTG
The DNA here is from genome assembly GCF_000390285.2 of Anoplophora glabripennis. NCBI lineage: Eukaryota > Metazoa > Arthropoda > Insecta > Coleoptera > Cerambycidae > Anoplophora > Anoplophora glabripennis. Next base: position 911,704 of record NW_019416338.1, on the reverse strand, counting down.
GGCTTAATGGACATATTCAGTGGCCCGGAAAGTCACCAGATCTAACACCCTTCAATTTTTTTATGGGGGGTTTGAAAAAATAAGTTTTACAAAACACCTTCGCCAGATATTAATCATTTGAAAGAAAAAATCATAAACACTTGTAATGAGTTAAACGTCGAAATGTTAAACGCAGCCCACGAAGAAGTCAGGCGAAGATTCGATATGTGTCTTGAAATGAGAGGCCCTATAGAGAATAGATTATAATATGTATATAGTATGAAAGCGTTTGCCTCATTTTTTAAGTTTAGTTATTGTTGTCATCACGTTTTGTTTTAACTGTATTAAAGTATTATCGATTTTAATCCTCTTATTTATTCTTAATGATATTTATGCACTTTAAACAACGAACACAATTATTTTCCAACGACTACTTGATCCTTCCACCGCTAATGTAATTTTTAGGTGGTATTTCTTTTGAGACTCTTTAGGACGATGTTGCTTATAACTTTTAAACAGGAAGTAATACAGAAAAATTTCTCTAATAAAAGTTTATTAGAAAAAAGAGAACTTTTAACGAGGAAAAAAATTGGGTATGTTTCTTGAAAAAATATAATTGATGACGTCATCGTCATTAGTCGTTTCTGTCAAATCCCAAAGATAATACTTTCGATTGAAAATGGAGCTTACCTCATCCCATTTAACACCACGTGTCAAATTTTATTTAAATTTTTTGTATCCTCCTATTTCCTTCTTATACTTACGTGCGATTGTTTGTGAAACTTTAAGTAATGTAATCAATGTTTAAATATATTTTATTTGTAATAATTTGTGGTACATATTTTTTTTTCATTCTAGAAAAATTACAAAAATATAAAAAAATTAAAAAATTTCAGTAGTAGTATCGTAGTAGGAAGTTACAATTTGAGATTATGTTAATATACAATTTACATACAGGAAGGACTGTTACAATAGTGTGAATTTTTAATACATTTTTCCGTGTGTGTTATATGTGAAAATATAATTAACAGCGGTTCAAGTTAATATTAAAATTTATTTCATTTCCATTTTTATTAAATTACGACTTTGAGCAACATTTTTAACACTCTACCTCGAGCAAAAAACGAGTTATTGTGGATGTATCTCTTAATTAAATTGCTAATAATGAAGTCTACAATTAAAAACACAGTTTTTACGGAATAGTCGCAATTAAGAACGGTTTCCCGCTTCCGAATACCTTCAGGGAAAATGGCATTGCATAAATCTAATTAAAAATGAATCAAGAACAGTACACTGATTCTTAGCAGTTATTAGGATAGCTTTTAATTTGCTGGAGGTAGATTTTCTGGTGTTAAAATGTTTTTAAATTGTCAGACAGAGCGCACTTCACCCTCTGAGGATGTGTTTTGGTGGCTGTAACGGGAAGGAATACTGCTTGACTGTCATTCCGTAGTACTGATTTCTGTAATTAACATTTGAACGTACCTACATCATAAAATTTGCCTTTATTTTGCTACAAAGTGAGCGTTTTTTGTTACATCTGGTGTAAATATTTTAAAAACAATAGTGAAAAAAAATGTAGTGTTTTGTAGCTGAATTAATGCGAACTATACAAACAATTCCACTAATAACTCAGTATATATATTTTTATTTGATTTTAAAAATCTCTATTTGAATAGTACGCCAGTGTCATTAACCTTGTGACTTAGTACTATATACAGGGTGTGGCGTGTATAATCTATAAAAATTAAACTACAGCTTCCTAATGATATTTGTAATAAAAGTCTTATACCAAAGAGTTCTATTTTTGCGTTTTTTTTTTCCGTATATTAAAGTTCAATTATGGATTATTTTCTCTGGAACGGTCATGTCCGTGTGCTGTACGATGAGTTTCGTGCTGTAGACCAGTCGCGTAAACAAATCGTCGTTGAAAGATTTTTCATTGCAAAAGTACAGACTAAGAGAAATGGATATTAAAAAAATCTGATATTTTCTTATTATAATAATTAATAGATCTGAAGGTTCTACTTGCTGTGTGAGTCATCGAGTATTAATTGTGGGGTCTTCGTCAACATTTTCGAACCCTGCATCTTCAATATTAAAGTTCACTTGCTGACCACGTCCTTCTCCTCGAGGAATAACACTTCCCGTATCTCGCAGCCGCTGAACGCACTGTAGGATTGTATTTGCACATGGGGGGGTGACGTTGTGCCCATCGTTCCCGGTACAACCTAGTCGCCGCGAGCGCATTTTCTTCGGCTGCACCATACGCTAACATCACATCGACACGTTCGGAAATAGTAAATGCATTATTTTCTCGGTTCATTGTAAAACTAGTCTGTGCACAAACTAAAAAATTAAGCAAAGTAAGAAATAAGAATTCGTTTTTAATGTAATCGGCACGCTATCCTTATTTTTTACTTCTTTATAAAAATTAAACTGTCACTATCGTAGAATTACAAAATAAAAACATTTGTCTGAAATCCTTCATTTTTTAACACTGTTGGGTCGATGGACGATGCTTAATATTTAATAATTAAGTGAATAATGAATTCAATACAAATACAAAATCAGTTGGCTTCACACATTTTTTGACAATGTATCCTAACCTTCTTTTAGTATTACTAGTATTAGATTATACCGACTTAAATTATAAGGTTGCACATCGGGCCACATAATCATCAAATTGTGGAAACTTTTCTTTGATATACAGGGTGAGTCAAAATTCACTCCCCAGCGGCCGGATATATATTCTAAAATAAAAAATAAAACAAAAATGTAGAATACTAAAATCTCGAAAGCGGAGCCGTTTTCGAATAAATTATTAATTTTGGTTCAATAAATGCACAATTTTCTACTGACTAATCAAGTTGGCCGGACAAAACTCTTGATGACACGGATTTACTTGACAGTGCCGTATAATATTTATTTGACTTTTAGTATTTGTTTAGTTCAAAATGGCAGGGTTTGCTTTTACCAACAGAGAACACGTCGATATGATTAAAGCTTTAGGAGCTTGTAACAATAACGCCTGAGCTGCCGAGCGTTTGTACAGGGAACAATTTCCGAATCGCCATCATCCCGATCACAAAACAATCCAAAATGTAGAAATACGTACTGTGGAAACAGGATGCGTAGCTCCAAAACGTTCTTTGTATCAGCAAAGACGTTGGTCTGTAAATGTTTGTGTAGGTATTTACGGGAAAAAGATCATAGGTCCATATTTTTTGCCAAGAATACTGAATGGTAAAAATTACAATAAGTTTTGCGAGAAAATTTTGCCAAGTTTGTTAGAAGATATTCCTCTACAACAACGTGCAACTATGTGGTTTTAGCATGATGGAGCCCCCGCACATGCCACATTACAAGTACGACATATTTTGAACCGCCGTTTTCCTAATAAATGGATTTGACGGGGTGGACCAACACCATGGCTACCCCGGTCTCCTGACTTGACTCCGATAGACTTTTGGTTATGGGGATACATAAAAGAAAAGGTTTATGTTACTGTGCCTATTGGCGAGGATGATGTTATTTGCAGGATTCATGAAGCAGTAGCAGAAATAAATTGAGCTAATTTCTGATCTGTTGCCAGGAGTTTCTACCACAGATTGCAGAAGTGTATTAACGAAAATGGTAATGTTTTTGAAGGTTAGCCAAAGCCAGAAGGATCTTCGTTTTTGCTATTCTTTATTTTGTATGGATTTAAATGGATTTTAATGGTGTTAATATTAAATAAAAAAATTATAAATTTGAATTTTTCTTTATAAAATTTTCCGAAAACGGCTGCGCTTTCGAGATTTTAGCATTCTACATTTTTGTTTTATTTTTTATTTTAGAATGTATATCTGGCCGCTGGGGAGTGAATTTTGATTCACCCTGTATTATGTTAAAATATTTTACAAGGTACAAAGTATACAAGGCTGCTTCAAATTTAAAACACAAAAGGTAAATCTGAAAGTGTCGTTTTCAGACCCAGATAATTCTATTTTTTTACTTTACTTTGAGGCTTTCCGCATGCGCGTTTCTTATGTGACGAAGGCTAGAGATAACTTTAGTGGAGTGATTTTTACGGTCTTTTTTGTACGTTTTTACTACATACAAACCATAGATACATGTTTTTGATCTGGGGAGGCAGCGTTAGGAGGATATTGGAAAAAAATGATAGAGTTTATTATTATTTTGACCTCCTCTACGCCTTCCGAGAGATTCGAAGTCCAAGAGCCCTAAGTTTTGTCGATTTTTTTACAAGAAAATTGCTAGATTTCTTTCTAAAACTGTTTGCTCTAGCAGCAATTTCTGGATGTTCGTGTGTAAACGTTAGGTAAAATTCAATATGGTTATTATTGATGTTTCTCATATTCTTCAATAACTTTAAATAAAGATGTACGGAGAAATTTATATAAGTTGCACAAAGCCATATTACCATAGCCATATACTAACGTCAGTATTTGTTTATAACATATTTACTTATAACATATTTACTGTGCTATATTATTACGCCACAAATAAATCTAACCATGTCTACTGACAACTAACAGTATACACAAGCGGAAACACCACACCGAGTGATTTACATGATTAATCGATTGATTGAGTCAAATTAAGTCATGTAAATTCACACTTTTATTTGTATATTTACATCAAATATAGTAAAAATACATAATTGATTAGGAATAATTTTAAAATGTAAAAGTACAACATAAAAAATTAAAATACACGTTGCAAAAAGAAAATGTCCACATATCATGTACGTTCAATTCAAAACATTACAAATATGTAAAAATCCTATGTCAATTTTTATCATTGTAAGTTTACATAAAATCTTCATGAATCATATTCTACAAAATTTAACTTGCTAATGCCCGTATGGATATAACCGTTTAAAACGATCATTACTATGACATCGTGATACGGGACGTGTACTAGCTTTTAACAGTACTTTTTTAAAAGCTTTTACAAATCGTTACCAGTTTTTGTGGTGGCATTTTTCGAATATTGTTCGTGGTAAATGTTTCTGACGCGTGTTGGTAAATATTTTCGTTTATAATAGAATTTGATGGATGTAACCGTAGGCCCACAAATCAAGCGGCGGTTCCGCGTAAAGTTCGTGAGTTTGCCGTCACGTCACTAATATTATTAATACGGTATTTCACGTAATATTCTTGCTTTGCACGTCGTCGTACCCTCTCGTGCTTAATTGGTGGAGCTCATTAAGGGTAATAAAATTTAATTTATGCCGCCTATAAGGAAATTACGTTGTCATGTGTAGTATTTATTTACCGCAGACATATTTTTTTCTCAATAACGTCAATATGCTTCAAGACTTGTAGGTATATTTAGAACTTTTGAACAGTTGAAAAAACTTATCTTCCGCAGTATTTTAGAAATCGTTCAGCCTTTATAAAAGTCGAGCCTAAAGCTTTTTTCTTTCTCATGCTGTACATTTAACGGCATGTTTCATTACCTTTGGAGATAAAGCTCTCAAACATTACATTATTCTAATCCTGAAGAAACGCCACCCAGGTAAAGGCGCTTTCCTACAGTGTTAAGTTTGTTGAGCAAATCGTTGATAAATTTATTTTCCAGATGGAAAAACAAGACCTAGAGTTCTCGTTAGTTATGGATGGGTCAAAATAGAACCATGACATTGATTTGTGGGTGGAGTAAATAATAATAAATCGAAAATAACTGAAAATGTAAAGCACATCTAGATATACAGGGTATTTCTGAAATAAGAGATGGGTTATAGAGAGCAGGAAAATGAGCAACTTTTATTAAGGAGGTTCGATACCGAAAAAAAAATGGTAAAAAAGTTTTCAAAGCAATTGAAATCTATTAATAAATATGCAAACTGCCTCGTGTAAAAATATCAGATCGATTGCCAATGTAGTTTTTTTGAAAAATGGTATTAAAAATTACGCTCTTATACACAGGCTCTTATGGGAGTTGGGGCAAAAACTTTAATCAAACGTGAATATTGCTCTTAAAAATGGATAGGATCGGGAAAATAAAATTGTAATTAAAAAATTTAATATTACTAAACATTTTAAAACAATAAAAATATACACTTACAATGTAATTATTGAGATAATGGAATGAATATATAACGTTTTGACAAATTTGAACAAACATCTGATCCAATGAAAGGAAATATGGCAACACTCGATACATACCTCGATTATAGACTATAAAATTATTCCAGTCGAAAACATATGTAGTAATAATTAATATTAAATACATTTTTCGTGATCTAATGCAACATAATAGCAATTTGAAACAAAAATTGAAAGGATCTCTTTGCAAAACGAACAGTATAGATGTTCTGTCATAATCTTCAATTTGACAAGGCGACGTCTCACTATCATACACTGAACTTCTTGATACTTATCATATGGATTCTCGGTTTGCACATTTTACTCTTTTCTCATCAATCCACATTCTGTTTCATACGCATTTTATATTACTTTTCAGTCATTACTTTTCCTTTGTACTTTGGATGTTCATTCATGTTTACGGAATAAGCGCAAAGTTGACAGTAATGACAGTTGACCCAACTTTTACCACCACGCCATAACAATGTTGCCAGATTTCATCCATAATTTTACAAGCTCTCAATGAATAAATAGACACTTTTATTCAAATAAAAAGTTAATTGCCGTGCATTAAACACGAAAAATACATGCAAGCTAATATGTGTTGTATAAATTTAATTTGTATATTTAGCTATTATATTTAGTTTGCTCAAATTAGTTTATGTAAGGTTGGTACTACAACGAAACTACCGTGTATAAGCATAGGCTTCCCTCCCGCACCGCCTGCCCCGCAAGAGATGTATCTAACATCCTTAAGCAACTGATGGTTTAAATGCTTCTGTTTTCGAGAATATTAAATAAGAAAATTAACCATAAATGTAAGCTGACGTTCCCGCGACTTCCACAATCAAGCAAATCTGATGGTAGGTCAGCATGTCTTGTAGTCTAGTAGTGTGTTGCACTATTACTTTGCCGGCGTGTAAAATGTTTAGCGATCCAGTACCAGCAGATATGGTGCTAATGTACGGAAAATGTCAGTGCAATTTAAATGAGATTTGTCGTTTGTATCGTTATCGTAACCAGACCACAACCTAACAGTAGAAGAGTGCAAAAGGCAGTTCAAAGGTTACGGGATGCCGGGAATGTCCACCTGACATATTAAGGTCATAGACTGGAAAGGCCGCAACATGTTTTCGACTACGAAGAAAACATAAACCTCGTTGAGGAAGATCTGAGGCGCAGTACTCGCGACATTGGCCGAGAAGTGGGTGTACCTAGTACTGTGTTGCGTGTACTGCGGGAACAATAATAATTATTATACCCTTATTAGTACAAAGGGTTCAGGCAATAAATAACATTGATTCTCAGCCTTGTGTAGAATTTTGCCAATGGGTTCGACAACAAATAGCACAAGATCCGGATTTTACAAGCAAGGCGCTTTTTACTAGAGACGGCAAATCCTCAAGTTGTACAGATAGCTCGGTTCCAGCAACGGTCCGATAGTGTTACCTGCACGTTTAGTAGTGGTGCTTAGTTTTTCTTACCGGATTTGACGACCTACAAATTCATGCCCAACTGTTATGGCTCTGTATGTACGAAATACGAGTAAATAGTTAAGTATTTTAGTTATTCGACGCCACAAACAAAATGACTAATAATTAAAAAGGTCGCACATATCTTAAATGAATTAAGATATCCAAATGCATTTGTCAAGGTTCTATTTATCTCAGGGTGAGATCGTGATGTGTTTCTACTTTTTTTACCTTCTCGGAAAATGTGAGAAAAATGAGAGAGAGGAAAGAGGATTTATAAAAGAAAGGGACTTATAAAGAGTTGATAACAGAAAGAACTTTTAGGCAAAAACACTCAAAAATATCACTTCCGGAAAAATCTAATCAATTCAAATTCAATTAAAAGTATACAATTATACAGGATATTATTAATTCATATCTGACGACCTTGATGGATTCGAATGGGGATCTCAGTAACCTTATTACCTTTTATCAGGAATCACCATAATCTCATGAGCCCAATAACCTTATGAAATTTGAAAACAGAGCGAATTACTTCAAATGATCACGATATTTACGGTTGACTTACCTTGGAACCAAGAGTCAAGTAACCATATGAACCCTTTATCAAAAATACACATTTTAAAGTACAAGTCAGTTTGATGTGTCTGCTCAAATATCAACATTCTGTATTGCAGAATTCTTTCATTGGTAGTGTTTCGTAATCAGAAATTACTTTTAATTGCAAGTTATCTAAAATTTTATATAAATTCTCCTAAACTTATTGTATTAATTGATAATAATGGATACCTAATTTATATAGAAGTAGTTAGTTTTCAATGTGGATATTTACTTTTCTTTCTTATCTTACTTAATATTAATAAAATATTGTAAATGCCATCTAAATAATTTATTTAGCCTTTTGCCTGTAGATATTAACGTGTTTTATATTCATTTCAGGTAAGGCAAGGTGAAATAAAATGTAAGTAGTGTGTTTGAGCTAGACTCTTTTAATTAACCTTTTTTATTATCTTTATTTTCTGTTTTATATGGTTTGTACAATTAAAGTATTAGTTATCTAGAATATTTACTTCCCTGAAACTTGAACTAATTTATTTTTAAACAAGATAAGTGAATGAAGCCCTAAAAGTATTTTAAAAGAAAATTGAATTTTCTTTGTTTTCGTCGTGTGTGAAGGGCATTGCAAATTGGAGCACCATTTGCACTAAAAAAGCGTTTTCTGATTATTATTAATCGAATATAAAGATAAGTGAAAGAGACACTACGTTTTAGAATACAGGGTGTTTTTTAGCGAAAAATGGTACACAGTTGAGGTACACGATTCCTTTGATCAGAATAAAGCGAATGAGTCAAAAAGTCCTTATACGGTTTTCCAAGTTATTGGGTGGTTAGGGTTTATCAACACAAGTCGTTCCTGGAGGTAAAAACGGCTTGCAAATCATAATATACCGCATCTCCTCCCATTCTCGATGACATTTATAATTGGTAGACGGTTTTGGACAGTTTTAGGTATCTAATAAATATGTTTTGATTTAATGTGTATCTATTCAAATATAAAACACTCTGTATCACACAATTTTTTAAACGTGTTCATAATTAGAAATCGATTTCACAATATATTTTCACTTATAAAATTACTTTTAGTTGTAAATTGCGTAAAGTTTTCGATATGTTTAACATATTTCATTAATTAGTATAATTAGATTTGAGATAATAATCGTTTTATACTTATCGATGCGTAAGTCTATGTAGAAGTTGTTAGTTTCAAAACTTGGTATTTACTTTCCTATTTTGCTTACTATTAATAAAATACTGAAATTACTTTTACTTGTAAGTAATTATTGTTTTTATATTTGTTTCAGGTAAGACAAGGCGAAATAAAATGTAAGTAAATTGTTTCAATTAAAATGTTCTAATTAACTTTTTTAGTTTCCACTCCAGTGCTTTTATCTCGAATATTTACTTTATAAAACTTGAACTAATTAATTATACTGAAAAATTATAAGTAAATGAACTCCCTAGAGTATTTACAGTAGACTTCTTTGATTTCGTTATGCGATAGTGGCGAATAGCACTTCAAAATGGAGCCCCTGCGCAGCAAACAAAGATCCTTCTATTAGTTAATTGGATATAAGAATGAGATTAGAATAACTAGAGATTACGTAACGTATTGGGAAATTCTTGAGAACAAAAACACCATAATTGAGTCAAACAAGTCTTAAAAATATGTTGTCTATTTTCAATCTCTAGGGATATCTGTTTTAAAAAAGGCAATATTTTGAATACTATATTACTCAAAATTAATTAAATGCCCAATATTTTTGGTCCAGTTTATTTATCTATATGTAAATGACAAAAATTTAAGATTATACTCCATATATTATACAAAATGAATACGATGTTTTAAATTCTTGCCCTAAACATGACCACTGAAATTTTTAGTTTGATTCGAGAAATGGTTTTCGAAACATGACCAAATTTTGATTACTTTTGACATGGTGTTTATTGAAAATGAGCAAATTCCAGTAAGGCATCTAATTGGCCTACTTTGACAGTACTATTTTCTCATTAGCTGTATCATATCTTTAATTAAATATTATATATAACATCTTAGGAAGATGTTGTCGAAATCTTTATATACAACTTTGGACAGTTTTTATTTAATTAAGGGTAGTGGTCACTCTTTAGAAATAAAAAACAATTTTGTTATGATTTATTCGCGAGATATTTAGTAAGATCTTTTACATTCTTCAATTAGTAATTAAGTTTTTTCATTTATTATAGTGTGTACCATTATCTCCTGCTAAATTTAGTATATTGTACGTACATAAACAATTAAAATGGTTATTTGGTTTCCAGTAAACCTTTGACTAACAAAATAGGTATCAAATTTACCTGAAATGGGAGCTAGAAAGGTCAAAATTTACTTTGACTACTAATAAAACACTGATACGCAGTTACATCACGTCTATGAGTAAATAAAATTAATTTCACTGCTTTGTATGAAAATTGGGAGTATAGATTCCATGATTCGATCAGTTATATAATGAGTTGTAGTTTCTGTGTTAATTTCAACGTCAATTATGGATATCAAAGGACTTATTTATAAATGTTATTTCATGGGATTTTGTCAGTCGCCTTTACCAGTTAACTCTGTACGTTTCAATAATTTTATCCATAATTAGGTAATATATTTCATTGTACGTATCATCAAGGTTCATTGAACTACTTGAGAATCAACTGAATGATCACTTATGTCTCCAGATGTAACTCCTCTAGATTTCTATTGGGTTACTTAAAAAGTAATGTATACTAAAGTGGACTACCAAATATAGATGCATTAAAAGAACGCATTCGGACAGAAATGGCATAAATAACTCCGGAAGTTATAGACAAAGTTCGAGAAGAGTTTACTACTCGTCTTTCTCAATTAATTATAACCAAGGCTCGTCAATTTGAAACTCTATTGTAACTTGGGTAGTTAAAAATTCATTGTTTGTTGTAATTTGTACAAAATTCTATGACCTAAACTTACTGAGGTGGTTGAATAGAGAATTACAAGACCTTTCAAAAGAGCTGTCCGCATGACCCATATTTGTAAAAAAAAACGTCGATAACGTCGTCACTGTCACGTAGATCATACGTAAAACAAATATCTCACAGAACGCACTTTTAAAAATAAAAATTAACCTGTTTCGTTTCATTCGTACCATACTGTATAACGTACTAAACATTATTATTTTTTTGTAAATGGTAAGTACGTCAAAATAGGTTGGCATGTGGAAATATTGAGGTGAACCAAATTTTATTTTCTGTAGCGTCAATAATACGTTGCCATGTGGAAATATTGAGATGAACCATATTTTATTTTCTGTAGCGTCAATAATATGTTCTCGAGAAAAGTTTATAACATAAGATTATAAATATATTTTTTCTGGTCAGAGGTATTCGGATAGAATATAGTGAGATATGTGAAACATGTAAGTCTGTATACAGAAGTTGCAAATTTAATACAATTATTAAATTTTGCTACCCTGAAAACTCTAACGGTTTCATAATTTAATGAATAATACATAATTTCCCGAGGATTTTACGAATTAAAAATTCGGATTTTGATTTTTAGTACTATGTTCCGTTTTTTTTATAGCCTAAAACTTTTAATGTTTTTGCTTTAATGAATTCTCCATCGTTATCAGGAAATTTCCAATAACTTGTAACATTATTTTCTTTAAAACGTTACCAAATAATAAATTATGATATTATGAACCATTTGCGGGGAAGGAAATGAGAAATCCAAAACGTAAATATGTTCGTATTAATGAAATGAAGCGATATTGCATGTTACCTATAATTTTTGTACGTAAATCATACGTGTGTTGTGTGTAAGAGGAACATATTCATTACCATTCACATTATGTACCGCTCGCTATTCGTCACATCTCAGTCACATTTTCATCTGCGTCCCCTTGAACAATTTGCAACGGCAAGGCATGTGTGCCGATTTAAATCGGTAAAAACAGACATTAGCGAAAACCGGTTATATCCGGAAATATTTTTTTATGTTTGTTGGTAGTATGGAATCCTTCCAAGTTAACACATAATAGTTTTTTGAACTCGTGCAAAACTCGATAGGAGAACTGGGCAAATATAAATAGAAATACTTCGCTTGAAATTCTACCTTTAGCGTGGAATATTTTTTAACCATTCTTGATTTCTGTCATCTAAGTAATTCGCGTATATTTGAGTGTCCGTAAATTTTCAGCAATTATAAAAAATGTGTTTCACAATTCTAACTTTTGTATAACAACATGTAGTTCTAGGATTTCTAATGGGAAGTATTTATCAGCAGGTACAGTCCGTACAATATTTGTTCAGATAGAATTCCAAGAAAATCCCTGCGTCACATTCTTAACCACATTCGATACCCGAGGTAGAAAGACATTCGCGGCGTGACTTTCACTGTAACAGCTTGCAGTGCATTCTGTGTTTTTTAGTTGCGAAGGTGTATTTCTTCTTTTCCTACCAGTATGTTTATAATAATTGCAAATTATTATTATTGTATTATCTTCTAGTTTATTTATGATTTGTACTCTGTTGTACTGCAAACGAAATAAAAACACATTTTAATCCAAAAAATCTGCTTTATATATTTTAATATTCTGAAAATCTCAAGATAGGTACGCCTCTGCCGCGGTAAGTTGTTACAATAGTTCCGACAACAGAACTTTATTGGCTTATTCTTTTTTTGGAATTCTATCTCGGCAAATATTGTACGGACTGTACTTATGTGACATATTATTTGCCTTTTTGCGTTTGTCATTTTTTAAACACTTTAAAATAATATATTTTAAGGGTCAATTTATCTGTTTTAGATTTTAAAGTTGTATTTAACATCATTATGGAAATGAGTCCAGGCAACTGTAATTTAAGCATTTTAAAAAAATATTCGAACACTTAATATATGTTATTTACGTGCTATGTTTATAATTTTAGCAACATGTACAAGGACACGACTGGACAACAATTTTTTTAGCGGCAAGGACAAATGCGAAAATAAGTTCCTATTCAAAATTGTTTTTGGTATAATTATGTACTTTTCATTAATAACAGCTTTGGCAACTTTATCGTACTATATTACACATTAAAAATTGTCTCAATTCAATTATATATTGATTTGTGAACGTTTACAGGGTGGATCGTTAAGCTTAGCGGTTATACGGAATATTTTGAACAACTTAATTGCGGTGCGTCTTTAGCTATTTATTCAACGATATTTTTACATCATCTTTTTTAATAGAAAATGATGTGATTCATAAAAAGAATTATCTGCTTTTTGCAACAATTTCATGATTTCTGTGAAACAAAATCAACTATTCTCAGGTACTTCTAGAGCAGGGATATGTTTAATTTTTAAATTGAAAATATTTCTTGAATTTTGTAGTAGACAAGTTTCTGTAATGAGCACAGCATGTCGCAGAAAGGTTAGGACACCGATCAGTCACAGAAAAAATGTAGTCTATTGTAATGTATTTGATCATACCAAATATGCATACGCTAATGGCTATCTAATTTATATTTTCTAAAACTAGCTAGTTTTTTAAAGAACTTTGTTCTCGTGAAATTTTCATGTCTCTTATGGTTGTTCAAGAATTCTGTCCACAGATAAAATAAATTTATATGCATGCGGTTTCTAAGTGTACTACGGCTGTTTAAATATTGCCCCAAAAGATTTTTCTCTTCTTAGTATTCTTTTAATGCATTTTAGGAAGTATGTTCATATAAACTTTTAGGTTCTACCAATTTAAAGAATATACTCTGTTTATTTAATTTTTTTTCATTTTGATCCCACATTTTTACGTAAATACTATTTTTCCGACAGCTATCCCAATACCTACAAATGTTAGTGGTTTGGCAATAACGTAACGACCATGTAGCCATCTCAACTAACAACTAACCTAATTCTAAAACAAAAATTGTGTCGGACTAAAATATACGTTATTGGCATGGATTGTTATTTTAGAATATGGCTTCTGGAGCCAACATTTTTAGCGTCATTTTTTACAACTGAATCATCTAAAATAAATGGTTAATCATGATTATTTTGGGAGCACATTATGAACCATTGTTTTGGGGGATCGTGCGATTCTAAATATGTTTCTTGCTTTAGAAATGGATATTGTTATGTTTATCAAAGTATATCTTTTCTTACAACTCTAACAGAAATGCCTGAATTATTTTCTAGGGCACATTTCACATGTTGCTAGGTGAATTGTGTGGTGAAGCAGTATGTAATCATTCATGTCTTCAAAATTTGAAGGGTGTTACCATGGTACGCAAAATTTCATTAAGTCTATTAGGTACTTGCATATTCCAATAATTTTGTACGGCTAGGGATTTTAGTTACATACACTTATATATAAGCATTATCCTCTCCTCTGTATCCGTAAACACTTTCGTTATAATTAGAATAATTAAGTTAATACAGGAAACAAACAGTTAATTTAAGTTGTAAAATTTTGTGCCTTAGTGGTTATTTTTTAATATACAAGCCTTTCTGAAATATGGTGTCAAACTAAAGGAAATTCAACACATTTTTTAAATAATTTATTCTCATCAGATCCATATGAAATCCATGACACTTTTCATTTTCGGGATCTCCAATATTCTCGAAACAGAAAAAAAATGCCGATACCTAATAAAAATAACTTTTTTCGAAAACTGTCATCAAAAGTCGACATTTTCGTTAAATTTTCAGTTAACAAAGTGAGTCTTTTTTGTCACCTAAATCCAAAATACTTTTTTAGATCACTTACCATGTTTGTTTCTACGACAGTAGGATGCGCTTACTGGTTGCTAAGGCTAACAAAACGGTAAGTAATTCACTTACCGTTCTAGAACGGTAAGTGAATAAGGTCAAAATAGACATTTTCAACATCGCACTGATTTGGAATGAGTTTTCTAGAATTCAGTTTTAAATGTGGGTAACTGATATAAAAGAAAGATGTATTTTAAATCTATTTATTAATGTTGAAATTAAATGTACAGTTTGTACAATTGCTTACAGAAATTGGAGNGAGATTACGCACCATTTCATGGGCACCCTGTATAAATACTTGAGCTATAAAATTTAATCTTATTTTATATTTTTTAATTTTAACCGTAAGTTGTACTTCCTTGAGCCAAAATTGCCAAATTCCAGGACGATATCCTATTCTTATGTGGTCACTCAACATGTACTGTGTATTTTTTTTTATTGTTTTAAATTATATATCTTCTAGTTAGTTCGTGTATCTTCATGAAGGTACACGAACTAACGACAAAAACCAAGCATTTGAATTTGTTTCATGCTTTTCTAAATTTTTTAATTCATTGAAATTCAAGTAGGTAGTATGTATTTTTTAATCAGCTTTCTTTATTTCTCCCCAGATTTAGGGAAATTTTGTGAAATATGGCAACGCTGCTGTTGAAGTTTCTGTTGAAGTGAAAAATTATTTTTCAAAAAATTGTCTTGTTATTAATTTTTGAATGACCTCCCTGTACAGTTTCTATGGATCAGAAATAGATCGATTACTTATGAAGTGGCATGTATCTCCGTTTTCTTTCGGACCACGGGGATTCTTTAGTTCGCGTAGGCATTATTTCTAAATATAAGTCTGCCCACTTCGAAGATGACTCTCGAAGATAAATCGTTTGTCATTAATTATAAGGTATATTTGTATGTTTCAAAACGGATTTTTGAAAACACACGGGAGTGTCGTTAAGAGAGGTCTGGTAGGTTCGACTTGTTCCCAAAATGTATCCTTAACAGCGTTCTCAACCAGCACAGTGATTTTCGTTTATTTCATTCACGTAATCAATTATGTAAGATATCTTCAACTTAGTTAAAAAAACAACAGACAGCTGGCGTTTGTTATGAGATTTTGTTAATATTGCATTTGACATTGTCAATTTTTTTAAGTACATTCTTGGAATGCTCAGAAAATATATATACCACAAATTATTATACGTATAAACTTTATTTAAACAATGATTACGGTAATTAAAGTAATATACATCAGCACAAGAAAAAATATTACAACAGAACATTGTTAGACTTAACTTGAAGGGAATTTTAGAAAAATATTTTAATTTATTTGAATTAGCTTAATTACCTTTATAATAAAGTAAAAAGAGTACAGTCTTGAAATAAAATACAAAAAAACATCTCGGAGGGAGTATAAGTTTTGGAATCGGGAATTCTTATAATAATAATTGAATCTTTGTCTTCTATATCATCGATCGTTATCTTTAGTAGCTCATCTCCTCTCAAAGCTCTACAAACACCAATTATTAAAATGACCTGAAAAGTTGTCCAAAATTAGTTAAATCGACCGATTTATATTAATTTGATTTACTCTTTGTAGCAGAAATCTATTATCAGGTGCTTCTTGTAAAATTTCTCAATTTTCTTTTTCGTTAGAATTCTGAACTTTCTGGACAGTATCTAACTGATTTGCTTTTCAAATATGGTATTAGTTTTGGAAATTTTCCGATATTTTAAGTTCGAAATATGCCAGTAATACCGCTTCGGACACTTTTTGAATTTTCTTCGAATTACACCACCCTTTGAATTGGTTGTAGGCAATCTCGTAATGTCTCGACGATTTCTTGGGGGTTAATTGTGAAACAGCACTTTGTACCGCTTGCAATACTTCCCCTGGTAAATGCTCGTCTTCACTTTTCGAGCTCATTTTGAATTAAACACTCCTAGAATATAAATTACAATATATAATTCCGACACTACTTTTTCGAACAACTAAATTTTATTGTTTATTAGGTTGCTATCGTTATGACAGTCACCGCGCCTAACCCGTCTTGATGCAAACACGGTTCAAACTATTTTAAATATAAATTAAATTTGTTTTTGAAAAAATATTGTTTGCATCTCGAATGCGAAATGCTTTTGCATTCTTGAATGGATATTTTGCCTTGCTAAGCTCGGCAAAATAACTTCCATTCTGTTTGTTAAAGTAATATTTTTTATTTCAGTACTTTTTATCTCTAAAACGAAACGTTCTACGACCCATGCTCATGTAACAATTTTTTGAATCACTTGTTACCTGATCAAGTTCCCCGATTGTAATCTGAGTCGCTGTGTATATCTGTTTTGTTCATTAAATTATATGCCGCAAAAAGTGTTTCCTCTGTCAATTTATTAAAAATATTCTTCTATAAAAAAGGAAAAGCCTAGTGAATTGATTATTTTTTTTTTGTCCTAAATATTGTAACAGGTTGGATTTGATTAAAAGTTTTCTTATTAAGTAAAAATTGAAATCAAATGAGAAATAAATTTAGTAAAGACATACTAGGATAAATGGTGACAGGATAATAATTTTAATTTGAGTGACAGAAGAATAAAGTGACAGTTTATAAGAAAATATGAATTTAGCTAGAATATCCGTTTAAATTAATAAAGTAAAGAGATCAAATTATAAATATAGAGCAAGATAAAACAAAATGGTATTGGAAAAGGTAAAATTGAAAATGTTTACAGTAAAAAGTAATCTGATTTGTGCAAGTTGGAAACTATAGTTAGAAAATTATTTGTAAATAGAAATAAGAGTGCAGTGATTAAAAAAAAGTAACTAGGAGACGAGAGTGAGAAGAATAATAATTAAAAAAAAATTGTATGAGGTTTAAAAATTTGTATGAAATAAAGAAGAATAAATAATTAACTGTCGAAGAAGAACCAAAGAAAAATATATAGAAAAAGAAAAGGAGAAGGGAATTTGAATCTAGGTATTGAAAAAGTCAGAAGAAGAAAAGAAACTTAAATAGAAGATATAAGAGAATTTTGAGGATACGAAGTTAGTTCATGATAGATGTCAAAGCATTGCAGTAAGAGAAACTAGTACAAGAAACCAGAGTATTTATAAATTTATTATTATTATTATAAAAGGACCAAGAAAGTTAAAGTACAAAATAAGGAAAAATAAACTTCCAATAAAAAACCAATATAGTAAAGGTTAGTAATATCATTTTGACTGTCACATGTTGTAGAAAAACAGAAAAAGGAATAAGAATCAAGGCGCAGAATAGCAAGACCAGTACCAGAGTGAATCAGGGAGTAGCGAGGTGTTGGCAGCAGACATTAAGCATTGGAAAGAGGAGCTAGTTAGCTGTTAAGACAAGAGGAACAGAAAAGGATTGCAGAACGAGGGTTGACCAGGTGGACATAGACAATAGAAGTTGTAATTAGGTAAAAGAAATTGTATATCTAGAATAAGTATTGTTTGTTAAAATTTATAAACTTAGAAAAAATATAAAAATTTTTGAAAACAGATTTCTTACATACTATTTTGTTTTCTGAAAAATAACAATATCTAAAATTCACATAGAAATGACATAATCATTATAGAATCGACTACTGAGATTAAATAATTTGTCATCATGCTAAATTTACATTTCTGAAGCAAGACTATAAACAAATTTTATATAACAAAATCAAAATTAAAAACTTGGCTGTCATTGAAATTAGTAAGTTTGTAACATAGAATCCAATTCAAAGTTCAGAATCATCTTTCAAAATAGTGCACATAAAAAATATACAGTTGGAAATCTATATTAAAAATAAAATCAAACTAAGTGATTGAAATTATCTGGCATCCAAGAATTAGCTAGCATGGTAAGTTGAATTTTGGGAATATTTACATATTTTAAAAATACTATAATTCATTCAAATTTTATATTCAAAATAACATTCATTTCACTTTGAAAGAAAATATTTTTTTTTTGTTATAAATGACGCTCAACAATAAATAGCAACACTAAATAAAAACAGCAACACTAATTAAAACAAAGGAAACAAATCATTATTAAAAATTTTTAATTGAAATCAAATAAAATAAAATTAAATTATATAAAAAAATAAATAATAATTAATTTATAGTATTATAATATACATTTACTTTTGCTGCTACTTAATTTATTCTAAATAAACGTCCGTAGTAGCAGAATACACACGTGGAGAACCAATTTCGTTAACGGATCCTCCTCTAACTGTATAAATTGAAAACAAAGTTCAATATACACCAAACGACGTAGTAAAAGATTCTGCGTCCTATTTTCGTTCTGATGAACTGCATCCCCCTACATCTGGTTCTTAAAAGACGGTAAAATTAGTCGCGCAGACGAACGAGTTTAAGTCCAAATCATGTGCGTAACCGAATTATCCAACTAATTCAATTCAATTTGCTGCTGAACTCATATTACTAATTTTGTTTATCGTTCAATAAAGGTCCTGTAAGATTCTATTCCCTCTGCGTCGACCCTTGCCTTAATGCTATCAGTCTGTATCAGAAACCCTCCTTCAATCTAGATGCGATGCGGTGCTTCAAGTCAGGCGTCGCGCCGTGGAGCTCCTCAATAAATGTGTCAAATCAACTGAAGTAATTGAAAACCTTTGTTCCTAAATGTAGCCAAAGACGAAAAAAAGCGAAAACCATAGGTAGAATTGTTCTTTCGTTTGTTTCCATATCAAAGACCAAAACAGTACATCACATAGTTAAATGCAATACACAAATACAGTGTGGCCCCGAGGTAATAGGCCAAAATTCATGGGTAGATTCCCGAAACAAGTAGAGGAATTGAAATCTGTTCACGTTTTGGTAAAAGTTCATAGAGGGCGCTAGCTGCAGTTGATTGAATGTGTTAAAAACGACATAACTTTTTTGTACTTTAATGTATCTCATCTTTGGTATCAAATTCTTATTTTCCAACTTCCAACAAAAAAGGTATGCTTTATGAACGTAGTTGTCTCGCACCGTTTTCGATATATTTGGCTTTGAAATTTCTAATGCTGTTGAATTAAATTATCATTAGATAAGTACATATTATTAATTTAGCGGTAAAGTTTCTTAAGTTTGGACGAAAATCAAATAATTGACGTTTTCCACTTATTACTGTGATTTGTATGCTACTTTCCATTCAGTATTATTCGTACCTAATTGAAATTACATCTTAGCGTACAATTTAAATTGTATGTACATAAATGTCAGAAGAATGCCGAGACTTCCGTTTTTGGGGTTACATGAAATCAGTTGTTTATGGAGAAACTATGAACACCTGGGAAGAACTTTGGCAGAATGCTGCAAAGTCATTTCGCGTTAGAGATTTATACTTTAAAATAAGATAATCTTTTAAGAAACGCGTTGATAAATGTATTGAAGTTAGAGGTGGACATTTTGAGCAATTATTTTCAAAAAAACATATTTTTTGCTAATGTTTACTATTTTATTTTACAATTTATTTATATTTACAATTTTTAATTACAAATAAACCCTTGTTTTTAACATTTCTAAATTATTTTAATTATTTCAACTATTAGCATTGGAAGTTTCAAAGCCAAATATCTCGAAAACGGTGCGAGGCAGCTGTAGCTACTTTCATAAAGTATACCTTTTTTGTGTAAAAAAAGTTGGAAAATAAGAATTTGATACCAAAGATGAGACACCTTAAAGTACAAAAAAGTTATGTCGTTTTCAACATATTCAATCTACGGCAGCTAGCGCCCTCTATGAAATGTAACCAAAATGTGAACAAATTTCAATTCCTCTACCCAAAGAACCCCAAACCCTAAAATCTTGTGTGGATATTTGCTTCTATTAAGAAGTAAATGAAAAAAAAAACTAAAATAATATTATACATTTAACACCCTATATCTTCTTAACTATCAACTTTTGGACTAAGGTAAGTTCGGTTAAATCGCAATATTTTTGCTTTGGGAATCTACCCATGAATTTTGGCCCATTATCTCGGGACCACCCTGTATAAAAAATGAGACAGGTGAATATTTTTAGTCCAGGCATGTACGCCAAAGGCGTCAAATTTACCCCGTCGCAATTTGACTNAACAGTACATCACATAGTTAAATGCAATACACAAATACAGTGTGGCCCCGAGGTAATAGGCCAAAATTCATGGGTAGATTCCCGAAACAAGTAGAGGAATTGAAATCTGTTCACGTTTTGGTAAAAGTTCATAGAGGGCGCTAGCTGCAGTTGATTAAATGTGTTAAAAACGACATAACTTTTTTGTACTTTAATGTATCTCATCTTTGGTATCAAATTCTTATTTTCCACCTTTTTTTACACAAAAAAGGTATACCTACTTTATGAATGTAGTTGTCTTGCACCATTTTCGAGATATTTGGCTTTGAAATTTCCAATGCTGTTGAATTAAATTACAATTAAGTATCTATTATTAATTTAGCGGTAAAGTTTCTTAAGTTTGGACGAAAATAATATAATTGACGTTTTCCACTTGTCTTATTGCTATCATTTGTATGCTACAGTCTACATTCAGTATTATTCGTACCTAATTAAAATTACATCTTACCTTACAATTTAAATTATATACTCGTATACATAAATGTGAGATAGAATGCCGAGATTTTCGTTTTTGGAGTTACATAAAAATCAGTTGTTTATGGAGAAACACCTGAGAATTACTTTAGCAGCAGGTTTTAAATGCTGCAAAGTCATTTCGCGTTAATGATTTGTACTATAAAATAAGATAATCTTTTAAGAAACGCGTTGATAAATGTATTGAAGTTAGAGGTGGACATTTTGTGCAATTATTGTAAAAAAAACATATTTTTTACTAATGTTTACTATTTTATTTTACAATTTATTTATATTTACAATTTTTAATCATAAATAAACCCTTGTTTTTAACATTTCTAAATTGTTTTAATTATTTCAACTATTAGCATTGGAAGTTTCAAAGCCAAATATCTCGAAAACGGTGTGTAAAAAAGTTGGAAAATAAAAATTTGATACCAAAGATGAGATACCTTAAAATACAAAAAAGTTATGTCGTTTTCAACACATTCAATCTACGGCAGCTAGCGCCCTCTATGAAATATAACCAAAATGTGAACAAAATTCAATTCCTCTACCCAAAGAACCCCAAACCCTAAAATCTTGTGTGGATATTTGCTTTTATTAAGAAGTAAAAAAAAACTAAAATAAATATTATACATTTAACACCCTGTATCTTCTTAACTATCAACTTTTGGACTAAGGTAAGTTCGGTTAAATCGCAATATTTTTGCTTCGAGAATCTACCCATGAATTTTGGTCCATTATCTCGGGACAGGTGAATATTTTTAGTCCAGGCATGTACGCCAAAGGCGTCAAATTTACCCCGTCGCAATTTGACTGTGACAAAAATACTTGGGTAATTTATTTCAAAGAAGTAAAATGTAGGTACATGGATGGTGGCGTTAATTAGACTGTGTTTATACCAAACATTTCAATACAAATGAGCCACATACTAGTTTATTTTTTAAAAATTACCCCTTATCAGTTCCTGAAGTGTGTATATTAATGGTGAGACTACCCTTTCTATTTACCGTCATTGATACTACTTAACCTTTATTTTGCAACTCAGTTGTTTGTGAATGATGTGCATGATTGTACTTAATTCTGATAACTTCAAAATTTCAAAACATGTGTCTCAAAGAAGTGTTTACATTTTTGACATCTTAACACTATTGGATTATAACGGAATTATTAAAAATTTGCACACATTTATACATGATGATTTTACATGTGATGATTTAAAATGTAGTACAAATATTTTAAAATGTGAAAAAACTTTGATAGTCCGGAATTTGAAATTTAGGATCTTACAACCCCTTGAAAAGTGGGGGGGGGGATTTTTGGTTATAATTTTCAAACACTTTCGAGTGTTCTAGAGAAAGTGAAGAAACTTCAGAAAAGGAAGATTGTGAGTAAAAATCCGCTTTGTAAGAGGCAAGGGGACTCACGTTAAAAAAGCACCCCAAAAGGAGCAGTAATCTACTAGGACCACGTCGCACTATGTATCATTTTTTTTTGTTTGTACAAAAATCAAATATCTTGACTCAGACAGTAGATAAAAATATGAGCCTGGTTGCAAATGAAAGCTGAATGGATGTAGAATATGGAAAAAATATGACTTGAGACGATTTTTTTTCTATATGACCTTCGAATGACTAGGCAAAGTCTATGCAACCCAAAAATTTTATGGATTTTTCTAATTATATCGGTCCTAATTCTCTTAAAATGTATTCCAATGCAAACGATTTTGCACAATTTGGCACGGCAATTCCAAATCTGGCGTCAAAAATTTTCTATCATTTTTCTAACGCTAGCAAAGTCTCTCCAAAGTCGGTATTATTTTCAAACTGCTTTTTGACACTGTTAAGCAAGAAAATTATTCACAAATTAAAGATTAATTATCAACCTGGGTTTCTGNTTTGACGCCCTGTATCTCGTTAAGGAGGCATTTGCGACCCTATGTTTATTAAAACTTTTCGTCTTAATTTTTTTATGTATTATCTACCCTAAAAGTCTGTCAGCGGTTTTTTGAATCACCCTGTATATATTTTGGTAGAGAGCTATCTTCAGCAAGAAAAAAAGCAGATTAATATCCCGTTCATTAATTTTATTTCACAAAATACACATGTGCCTGTAAAGATATGATTGGTGATGAAGTGCTTATAAGGGACAATAATTGATTAAAATAATATAAAATTGTATATTGACATGCGATAAAGTGAATTACGGTAAACAGCTCAGTTGCTATTACAGTGTTAAGTTCAATTTCACTACAAGCTTTGATTTTTTTTTTTTTGAAAATTTTTGACGCCAGATTTGGAATTGCCATGCCAAATTGTGCAAAATCGTGTGCATTGGAATAAATTTTAAGAGAATTAGGACCGATATAATTAGAAAAATCCATAAAATTTTTGGGTTGCATAGACTTTGCCTAGTCATTCGAAGGTCATATAGAAAAAAATCGTCTCAGTAATATTTTTCCCATATTCTACATCCATTCAGCTTCCATTTGCAACCAGGCTCATATTTTTATCTACTCTCTGAGTCAAGATATTTGATTTTTGTACAAACAAACAAAAATTATACATAGTGTGTCGTTGTTCCTGGGTAACGCCAAGAGTAACTGAACTGACAGTCAACAAAAGGTTTTTAGAGATAAGAGATTTGAGTTTTCCTATACAAGCTTCATCTTGAGTTTACAAGATTGAACTTCAGTTTAAGTTTGCTGTCGGTGTTTTAGCCTGGTTTTGGCAGCTTGAACTTCTATTTGTTATACAGATTTCATGATTGAGCTTCGATTCTAGTTTCCCTGTCCGATGTTCAGATTTAGTTTACCTGTCAGAGATTCCGTTTGAGTTTTTATGGGCATGCATTAATTACACTCTACCAGTCTGTTATTCAGGTTGAACTTGCCTGTCCGGGCCCTAGTTTGTGTTTATCTGAGCTTCAGTTTGAGTTTACTGGCATTCCTGCCTGTCATAATACTTGGACTTAGACTTATGGGGATGGGTATGGCAAGATGGGCGTTGAATCCGTTAGGCCCAAAATCAATGGTCCTAGGGATGTGTAAAAAGACATTTTTCTGCCATTACTACCTGTCATAGTAGATGAATGTGGGTCGCTTATTGAAGGGTATGTAGGGCAGTGAATGATGGGTTGTGAATCCGTTTGGCTAAAATCGATAGAATGTTGCTTGCCCAAGCTATAAAAATCATGCACTTTTCTTATTTTTTCAATTGGGACAAAAACCGCGCTTAATGACCCTTCTTCATTAGCTATAAAATAGAAAAAACCCTCCTTTGGGGTTAATTGTCTTCATTTTTCTGAACTCTCAATTTTATATGTTCGACTTTTTGTAAGAATCATCTACATCACAGTTTTCTACGTAAAAAAGGTATGTTTACTCGAGACTAGTAAAGCGAACAGTTAACGAATAATTGAGTTTAAAAGGCAGGTTTGCATAGCTGCAGAGTAATACAGCAACATTTGTGCTTTAAGTCATTAAGCCAATATCTGAAACGATAGTAGATATTAACGTAGACAATGTTGAGTAAAATCCTCTTTACTGACGAGGCTACATTCACAAAACATGATATGTTTAACTCACACTATTGTAGTGAAGAAAATACACATGTTATTCCGAAAACATTATAAACTCTCAACTTTTAAGATCGTTTTATATGGACAGCAATGATAAGAAACAAGTTTATTGAATTTCATATTTTACCAGAAAGGTGGTTAGAAGTTGTTTACATCAACATTAGAAGTTATTTACATCAACGTTTCCCAGAAAAAATGGTTTGGTAAAGTCCTGGTGCACCCATTCACTGGCCCGTTCATTGACCAGATTAGATTTTACGATCTGAAGCGTTTTGAAGGTAAAGGTTTAGAGCACCTTAGGCAGAATTGCAAATAAGTGAGGATGAATGTCGAGCTCTTATGAATAATCTTATATACGCTGTTATAGTCTTTCTGATATCAATTGAAGAACCAAGAGGTTCGGCATTGAAATATTTGAAAAACTTGTTCCCCAATTTATTTAGTTATATCCATATATATATCTAGTCGAACTAAACGTGGAGGTGGTAGAAATGTATACGCCTAGTTGAAGAATGCGAGCGCGGGCTAAGGAAAACAAACACAACTGTGTTTGCAATGCAATCCAATGCAACTGCATCGGTCTACTGGGCAATAAATCTGAGCTGTACACTGCTGACAAATTGCCCAGCAGTGTAGTGCAGTAATGCGGAATTTGGTGTGATTCGGGTAATTTTTAATTGTTATAGGCACCTTTTATTAATCATTCATATTACAATTGCGAAAGGGATAAGAGGGATATTTTGTTTACTAATATTATCACAACATGGCATTTTGGAGACCTTTTGAAACGGAACAAAACGAAATTTACCAACAATATAATAAAATTGTTGATGGACATAAATAATTAAAATAGTTGTTGGCCAAATGAACATATAATAGAAATTTTTTACACATTATATACAAATTATTATAATTTTTTACCTTTAGAAGAAAACTTTTTTAGGGACGCCTATGAAAGTCTTTAAATTTTATTGTCAGGCGTTTTTTACATGTTCAACTGATTTCGGAAATATTAATGAAGAAATTTTCGGTGCTACCTCGACAACGTAATATTAGTCTGCAGCTATGCAAGCCCGGTTTTTAAATTCACTCGTAAACGGTTCGATTTACCAGCTTCGAGCAAAATAAACTTCTTTATGTAGAAAACTATGAAAATGAATTTTATGTTACCTAACAAATAAATTACAGTGCAATCAACATGATAAGGGGTATTACATTAATAACTCTTCCTAGAAATATATATCTCAGGTTTTATAGATTGACAACACACATTTTCAAGTTCGTTAGCTTCATTATCTTTAAAAATCTCTTCAAGCACTGCTACCAGGTAACACTCAGGATCATAAAGATTTTTTACTGATGAGGCAAATATTCAATCCAAAATTTGAACAACTATCATTTATGGGCTGAGGAGAATCATCACGCTGTTACTGAAATACATTTTCAATACAAGGTTTCTGTAAATGGTGGGTGGTTTTGGAACTGGTGGGAATTATATAATCACATCCATTTTTTCTTCAGGTAGAGTAGCTGAAGGTTCCTATCGCAGTTTTTTATATTCTGCCTATTGTGTTAGAGAATGTTCTTCTGTTATTAAGATATAAATGTGATTGATGTACAATGATGCTGCAAAACTTCAATATTTTAGGTCGAGAATATTTAATTCAGGTTTATCCTAATAAATAAACACATAGAGGTAGAGCACAGCCATGGCCTTCTAGATCTTTCGATTTAAATAGTTTAGATTTTTTCTCATAGGGTCACATCAAATCATTGAGCTTAATATATCTGGAATTTTTGAAAAAGTAGTTTTCCCTATAGAACAAGGCCAGAATCTTTCATAATGACTGGCGGAGATAATTTTCAACAATTTTGTTTTAATTTTTTTGTTTCATAACACTTTTTTTGATTGTCATAAAATAAAAATGTGTTGTTAATTGAATTATTTTTTTTTTCTGTACTTAAAAGATTTATTATTATCTAATTAGTAATTTTAACGAATACATTACACATTCGTATAAAATTATTTTACTGTGCATCTCAGGGATACGACATTAAAATCCATTTTTGCATAAAACTTTTGAAATTTCAAATTTTGTTACGAAATGATGGAAAAAAGCCACCATTAGTAAATTTAACGAATTACACGTCAAAAAAAATGATTTTACTCAAAAATCGTGCATCTCAATGATACGACGTTGATGATTTTTGGTCATAACTCTGATTTTACATTGTATTGCATAACAATTTTAGTTCATGAGCAAAATTTCATGTACGTATGTTTAAACGTTTCGAAAGTATTAATCCAAAACCATCTCCAGAGCTTAACGTTCAACACCATGTAGTTTTATAAGTTCTTTTTTCATAAATTGTCTTAGAAACCGCCTTCTAATATATCTGCATGTTGTCTTGGAACACCCTGTATATACTTAAGCGACTATTAACAACTGTTGGTCGTTGTTAGCGATGCCAACTTAGCAAGGTAATAAGACACGCTAATGTAAATTCAATTTTGAATTTCCAATAAGGACATTGTCATTCCCTGTCTTTAATATTATTTTTTATTTTAGTATTCCAATGAGCAATAAAGTAATTATCAACATTATCAACAATGTTGAAGTTATTTTATAATTATTTTATATTTACGTAGTACTGTACATAGAATTTTACTTATGCAAATGACCGTATAGTTCTAAATTTAAAAAGAATCAGACACCATTTCGAGATATGAGTATGTATCTCTCTGGATTCATCGCTATAATTTATTATTCTCGGATTAATATGTATACATTCATATATTATAGTTATTTACATTCAGTTCTAAGCAATAAAGTTATTATTGAACAATGAAATTACAATGTGATTATCATGTATGCAATTAGTAATGACATAATGTCATTTGTATTGGAATGCATTCTAAAATCCATCCAATCATTAAACCCAGGTTTTAATAATTTTACAATATTGGAATATATAATTATTAAAAAGATTTTTTTAAACAAATTGTCAGTTTACATAATTCTAATTTAACTTTAATTTACTTTTTCAAAAATATAATATTCATTTCAAGTTTACCTTAAAAAAATTGCGTAATAAAACATAAATGTTAATTAATTTCCATTATAAAAGACTGGTACAAACCATTTTATGATCTTAAAAAATGCTTAATACTTTTATTCTTCATAAAGTACATTTCCAGTCAGCAACAATGTGTTGCAGAGCAGTTCCAGATTATATGACGGTTCGACCGCAGTGTGATTTAAATATCCTTAAGTTTAACGTTAAAACAAATGCATTTTCTTGTTGAATTTTTGCTGCGGTAGCTTATATATGTCGCTAAATATGACAAAGTAGGGGTTGCATACCTACAGAACAACTTCGCTAAGTAGACAATATTTTATTTTAAATATTTAACGGTAAACTGTCAAGATGGGTTCTAAAGTTCTACAAAGCGGTTTAAGATACCTTCAAAGCAAGATGTATGTTTGAAAATTACAATTTAAATGCATCCTAACAGTGACGGCTGCCTGATACATTATATAAGACTTACACCAAAATTGTTTATACCACACTGTATATTACAATAGATACTGTTTGTACAATATTTCCAAATATTTTCCTAATTACATAATTTAAATATATTAAGTTAATTATTAAAAACCGAATTATATCTGAAACTTTTTTTGTAATTTAACTATTCCTGTATATCTTCTAATTCCGGAAACACTAATGATGTACACCTTAAAAGTGACCCGCATATATTTACGTACATACGTGCAGACTTTTGAACGGGTGTCATTTTTGTAAATCGTAAAAGATATTTATTTAATTATAATCAGTTTTTCTCTGGAGCAGTGTTCTTTACCAAAATGGAACAAATATACCTTTCTAAAAGCAAATAAAGTAGTATTTCCAAAACGCGTTTACATTTTCTCAAAATTTCTGCTAACAATAAAATGGCAAAAAAACGAAAGACTTATGGCGTTCTTAATGACGTCTATAGTTGAGAGTCTTTGTAAATCCTTTTTGAAAATTCATGTAGAGGGAATATAATGATTACAAATTTGTAATATATTGTGTTCTTAGAAAAAAAATCATTTTTCTGTTCCATGCAAATTAATATTTTTGTCCGATACATTTATATGTTTTATTAATTGTGCATTTAATATACATATATCTATTTTTCATCAATTCGGTAACTGTATTTTGAATGTTAATCAGAATTTTAATTGGCAATTTATATTGGTCTGATAACTAACAAGTTATATGTTCAAAATTATTATGTTTAGACAAGTTTAAATAAACTTTTAAATGCTTACTCAACCATTCTCTGTAGGTACTACCGTTTATTTTAATTAATAACTGTGCTTTGTAAAGTATATTATATTATAACGAATTTGAAATGTTAATGTAGAAACTCAGATGAAAATATTGCCTGACCGTATAAAAATTTTAATTATTATTATAGCAACACCAAATTGGTATAAAATTGTTAATATGGAAATTCTGGATATAAAACTGGTAATGAACAATAATATTACATAGTATAAAAATAATAATCTTTTAATTTTATTCATAAGTACAGAATAAATTTTAATAAAAATGCATGACATCTACACTAAAGAAAAACGAATTTAAACCTAGAATGGCTTATATCAAATGAAAGCTTAAAGTCTATAGATTAATCGGGTATACAAGAAAACTACAAATTTCACAACGTAAACAGGTACCTTAAAACACAGTGCACTAAAATATCGCTAGCTATTCCAAATAAATCATGCTTTATCCCATCAAACCTTTGTAAAGTATAAATAATAAACCACAGGACTTACTGTACAAAAATAAGCCAAATCCAATCACTGATAACTTCAATAATTCACTATTTCGAAGAGCTCGAACAAAATCTGTCAAACGGACAGCCATTTTATATAAATTCTGACGAATTTTCATTCTTGTTTAGATGTAAGGATGCCCCTGAATGATAGGCAACAAATAATATAAAGAAATCTATTCCGGATTGCATAGATAAAATTAATTAATAGAAATTTTTAATAAGTCTTTATATTATTTGTAAGCTTAGCAGAAAAGGCAAATTTTGTTGTTAAAAATATTCTTTATTGTGGAAAACATATTCTATTTTAAAAAAGTATTCATAAATTTGAGTTTAACGTCTTCAAGTCAAAATAATATAAAAAAAATTTAAATAAACAATGTATTACATTTCAAACTCCATTCATTCCAAAGTGTGTTGCATTGCACTAGTTTGTGAAAACCGACTCCTGAGAATTTTCTGATATTGTCTATATAACAAGTGTCTACCAATAACTAGCCAGGGATAAAGTGCAAGGTAAGACATAAGAAGAAAATATAGTGGATTTGTATGATACTAGTTACAATTTAATTTAAAAAATACAATCTAAACCAAACCAAAAATCACACACACGCACGTACTAAATTTATAATATTTTGATATTATAATATACTAGCTGACCCGGCAAACGTTGTCTTGCCATCTTGTGGTAAAATTTAGAACTGTATGTATGTTTCAATGCTGAATCATGAAAAAATAAAAACAGAAAATTTTGTCCAAAAAATAAAAAAAAAATTTTTTGGGTGGACCACCCTTAACATTTAGGGGTATGAAAAATAGATGTTGGCCGATTCTCAGACCTACTCAATATGCTCACAAAATTTCATGAGAATCGGTCAAGCCGTTTCGGAGGAGTACGGGAACGAACATTGTGACACGAGAATTTTATATATAAGATTTGTAAATTGAAATCGTACTACAAAAATATGTGTTCCATCTTTTAAATATCTGGAGAAACTCCAGTCATTTTGATCTTGTTTTAAAGTCGAATATTTAAAACGCTTCCTACTGTTTAGTATATTGTCAAAAAGGTATTCCATTCTGTGGTCTCATTGAAACATTTCAGAGATAAATAAAACATTTTCAGACCGTCTAGACCCGACCACGTAAGAGACTGTCATGCCTTTCAACACATAAACAAGTGTGACTTTTTCAATATTTTCAGTAGTGCAGTTGTGCGAAGACGTATACCACTTGCGACCTTAAAACTAAAAATAGGCTGCATTATTAATAAACAAAGGTTTATATTCTTTTATAACGTATAGATAAACAAAAATGCACTTCTAACAGTTTAAGATCTTCAATAGAAGTGACATGACACGTGGCAAAACGTAGTTACATCAAAATGATATAAAGAATATTTCGAAAAGTATATATTTTGGGCATAATTATGATTGCTTTGAATTTTACTAATTTTGTTTTTCATATTTTTTTATTTGTCCACAGAATTTCTTTCATGAATACATATATTCTATTATTAAGTCTTACATATTTTTATTCTTTTTTAAGGTATTAAACTAATTTATACAATTCCTATCAAATGAGGTCAAACAACATTCTTCGATACCAGAACTTTGAAAAAGTGCTTTCCTCTATAGAAGAAGGGCAGAATCCTGCATAATAGTAAGCGGTCATTTCCGACAATTTATTTCACTATAATCATGAACCAAATTAGTATAGAAAATCAGTTGACTCTAGGTATAGTGGGCTACTAGCTTGTTAATTGATTTCTTTACTTTCATTAAGTAGTTCGAAATTGTTTTTGTTGGTATATTTCTGGTAGGCCAAGCTACGAGTATTTGCGTATTTAATTTTTGTTGGTTTTAGTCTCCAACGTTGCTTATGCTCATAATCTAAACAGATTGTTTTCAAAAGTTCTCTAATTTTTAGCGATTGTTGTTTTTTGCGGAGATAAACCAAAGTTTGTATTAATCTTTCATTAACACGTTAAATTACGAAATATGAAGAAAAGAAAATTAATTTCTGAATTCTAAATTTATATCCTCAAGCTATCATATCATGACATGATCGTGATACTCTTTATTTAATATTTGTTGCATGTTTTTCTTAATCAGAACTTGTTCAAAGAAGGCGTACCACATACACTCCACTTCCTTGCATTTTACCGTTGCTGGCGTCGAGTGCAGTCTGTCTGATCTGTGAGCTCAAACCTTCCCGCAGTATTACGAACTGGGTTACTATGACACTCATGTATGAAAAGGCTCAAAAGTAGTGACGAGGAACTCATAGACAAACCATGAAGACTTTGCCAAATTTGCGAATCAATAAGGACAACAGTAATACTATTAATAACACTTTGAAGGCCAGGAAATATTTGAGTAATATCAGTCCAGTTGGCCAGCTTAATAATGCCAAGCTATAGTTACATGAGGAAATCTAACTTTGCAAGTCCAAAATAGACATACAAATGCCGTGTTAGAAAGGGATTATTTACAATCTACATTCTCTATTTGCTTCTTTCAAAAGCAGGAAAATATCTGTCTTTCCGTTTTAAAAATATTGTAAATATGGCCTTTTATACAGCAACGGTATTTAAAACGCTTTCTGTTATTGTAATATACCCTGCGTAATTTCGTTCACAAATATAGCGGTATAATATTTACACGGAAATTGACCACTATCGGTACGATATTCCAAATCTGAATCGTCAATGCGATATGCGATTTCAAAAGCGCGAATGTATTGTATCAATCACTGTTCGGAAATATCGGCCGACAAACAAACATATTGTCATGCGTTTCCCGCGACAGAAAACCTTTCAGGTATGGTGTACAGCGGATATGTCCATTAATTCAATGGTATACTTCAGATATGAGAATATGAGTCTGAATCAATACATTCCCGATGGCGTTTTTAGAGATATTGCTGGATGCGACACCGTTCAAAGATGAAATCGTTCAGTCTGTTTTCTTTTTTGACTATAAATTCATTGCACTTGCTTTACCATTGAAACTAGCTCCTTTCCGGAAGAATTCTTAATGTTAAAATACGGTGATGCCTTTTTACTTTATTTAGAACGTATAAATCTAATTCAAATAAATTCAAACATCCTAAAATCCTATACAATTTTCTATAGGCTACATACTTAATCATAAAAATTTTGTGTAAAATTACACTTTAGGTCGTTGTTTAACTTGACACCACTGTAGGTAACGTTATTACATTATACAAGTAAAGTTACTGTCACGGTCTCAAATAAGTCGGTTGTCGGTCCTCGGTCGTGGTCCTACGTTGGGCGCCAGGGCGTGGAATTAGCTCGGTTTTGCTAGTTCTCGTTGGAAATTACCTATTTGCCTCTCCTCTGAGCCTCATCAAGGGGTCATAGACCCTCATGATGGGATTGGAGGAATCGTAGTGTCCTCGGTGCTGTTTCACTTTCGATGCTAAGTCTTCAGACACTTGCCTGCTCGCTGGTGTAAGGGCATCGCACGTGTTTTTCTCTTGACGTGAGACCTTGAGGTCGTCAACAAGGAAAAATTAGATTTTCGATCCATCGGGAGCTCGAAATGCTTAGATGGAAAGTTCACCATCTGATTTTTGTGTGTAGTTCATGCGACCTAAAAAGCCTTGATAGCACTAACACTGGTTTTAATTCCAATCTGACACTTTGGAACTATTAATTGTGGTTCGGTTTTTTAGTTCACCCTGTATAACAATTTGCTGGTCTGATACCCTTGTGTTTGAACATCACTGTCTCTTATTCGCTAATGTTTATGCACTGTTGTACGGACTCTGTGGATTTTTTTATAGAGAAATTATAACTCAGATCGTGATTAGATATATAATTTATTTATGCTTGTTTGATAGTATATAAATGCAGCGGTATCAATGCGAATTCTTTTGCTTGTCGAGTAGACAATCTGGCCAGGCACCTACGTCCTGGTTAAATAACTGCTGACGACCAGGGTGCGTGTTCATTCGCCGGCGGAGTGGATTCCGATAATTCGTCTGTTGTGAAGTCCGTTTAAAGCTTTGGTTTGTTAGAACTGTGCGTCGCAGACGACATACGCGGTTAGCAGAATCTGTAGCGTTCAACTTTATCGGTTTTGAAGGAGGGTGTTTTGTTAGATTTAGTGCTTATATTTATATGCTGATAATAGGGTTTGCAATCCCGCAGTCTTTTTTTTCCAGCTGGAAATTTGCTGCGTTGAAATCAAATCGAATTTGATTTCGATTGAACCGACGACGCACATAATTTTCTGCCTGCCGTGAGTCCACCTAAGCAGACTCTAACAAACCAGCTACTCATCTTCTTGTGTTCTTGATTCCAACGTAAGTCCGACGCGCACAACTGACTGTCTGCTTTGCGTCGCCTACAGATCTAACAAACCATAGCTTTAGGGTCACCACTTCTCGGTTGGGGATGACTGCGTTAGGTGTCTTTGTGTTACTATTGACCCGCAGGTCTTGCAGGAGGTTGAATTTGAAATCAATATTTTTCGCGTTTTCGAAAGTTAGTCGAAATTTTCTTTATCCTCGTCTGTTGTCGGTAACCTCAGGGGAAGGTTTAGGGTGAGTGGTTGTCATCGTTGCATGGAACGGAGAACATTCGACGTGGTGTATCTCGTCCTGGCAACTCTAAATTTTCGAAAATATCCACGATTTTGTCTTCTGCTTGTCTGCCTGCACCAACGTAGCGGTCTTTGGTGCGATGGGAGGTCGATCGCGTCGTCTGTGAAGCTTTGGCGCGAAATTTTCGAAACATCCACGTTTTTTCGAAATTCGTTCTAATTCTTGTTTTGGTTTGCGGAGCTGTTACAAATGCTTACAAGTGTTGGTTGTGGATGAATTCGTGGTACGAATGTTGATTTTGAGCGGATTGATAATGATAAGTGCATTGGAAACATAGGAAATTTTATAAGTGCTCTCCTTACATTTTACGAGAAAAATATTTCCAGTGATATTAAAAAAGGGGTATGTATGTACGGAAACAAATACCCAAGCGCCACCAGGCGGTCTGACTATATAACGAAAATTTTATCGTACATTTGAGTGACACTCACTGAATGATGGCCCATTAGAATTATTTCAGAGACAACTTCGATTTGAATTTTGAAAATTTGGGATACCGGGTTTTCGGAACTTCTCTCGTAAATTTTGACTCGTCTGTCCGTGTTGCAAAAATTGTGCATCTTCTTGGTATCGCATTAACATCGTTTCAAAAAATTGTAACGTTGCACGGCGTCACCCGGATAAAGAGCAGAAAGTAGCTTAAATTTGTATGAATGCATATCATTAGTTCTTAGCATCCTCTGAACGCTTGTGAAATGCCTAAATTATACTCTGTGGCACGAGTTGAGGATTCTGGATGAACATTAAAATAGGCTAGCACATTTATTACATTATCTTCATTTGAAGTTATTGGTTTTGGTAAATTTCTTTCTGCGCAAATTCGAGCATACTCTAGTTGATTTGCTAAAATTCTTCTCAACTTTTTTCCGCTCATTGGTGACAAACTTGGATATGTCTCATTAAAAACTGTACATGTTCAGCTTATAATCTCATTGCAACGTCCGTGAATGAATAATAAATTTAAAATATCAACATTTGAATATGTATTGTTTTCCATTTCTTATAAACACTAAATTAAACTGTCACTGCAAGAGGCTAACAACAAATTGACAGTTTAGTTGTTTGTTTTGAAGGTTTGCTAAAAATTCCACAGCTATCTTCGCAAGAAATTACATGATTTTAGGTGATTACACAAAAAATAGTAGATAACTTAAAAACTAGAAGAGATCGGTATAGGGAACCCTGATACCGTTCGAAAGATAATAAAATTGTGCATCAGAGTATAGAAAACCATACAGGGTGTTCCATTTAAAAAAACCGACTTATGAAGGTTTGAGGTTAACTAAACTCGGCATTAAATTTCTGGCACCCTGTACGCAGTTAAGCCACTTTGAAAGTATGGATGGGAAGCTTAAGGGTCTAGCTATCCGCCCTATAAGTATTGTTGATTTATCTTTCTTACTATAAAATACACATGGTTTGAAGCTATTCACTGTTTTTCTCCATTTTTTTTTTTTAAATTAAATACCTCGAAAACGGTTAATTTTAGGAATAGGGAAACTTCAGAAAAGTCCACCTAAAATAACACGTAGAATCCAAAATTGCAATAATATATAGGGTGTTCCATTTAAAATAAGCAAGTTGATGGCGACTTCTGGTATAACCGGAAGTGGTACGTGGACGCCATTATTTTGGTTGGGAAAGGCATGCCCGAAAACCCGGTATCCCAAATTTTCAAAATTCAAATCGAAGTAGTTTGAAATAATTCTAATGGGCCGTCACCGTGAGTCACCCTGTATAATACGGGAATTTAATTCGCTCTCAAGAAATTGCAATGTTTTGGTTATCCGCATTCTTCGGAAATTCGGATCGTCACTGTAATCGGGACTATCCAGACATTACTGTATTAATTTTCTTAATCCTAATCTTAGTTACTGCTAGTAGTTGTTGTACAGCAGAAATGTTGTACAGCAGAAATTATTATAAAAAAGGTGTAAGAAGTATTTGTCCCTAAAATGTATTACTTTTGTATCAAACGTTTTAATAACGTAAGTTATGATTCTCTGGAAGTAAATCTGTGGGTGGTGAGTCAATTCAAAACTAGTGCAAATATTTATTTTTTGGACTATTTTTATTATTTTGAACGGTAAAAATAGATCTAGTAAATTTTACTCTCATTTAAAAATAATTAACGTTAAAATTTTCACTTAAATAAGTATAATTTTAGAAACTACAACCAAGATTCCAAATTAACGCGTTGCTGGTTGTCGGCTACCAACACTTTATTATTACATTTTCGATTGCACAATTTTAATGTTGATTTATTTTCCCTGAACCATTATGTATGTCTATTTTTGCCTGCAGTGTTTATTTAATTGAAAATAAAGTGCGGAATGTGCTAGATTAAATCGAAATTGACATAATGGGTGAATAAAGTATAAATCTAAAATTACTTGCAGTAAAGGCAAAGTTATAAATTTATATCAGTCATGTAACTCCTTTATTGAATAATATAATATTGATTTAACAAGACATTTTACTTCAAAATCAGAATATTTTCATAAGTTTAATTAATTAATTAATTAACTAAATATAGATATCGACTTATCACAAACAATAACAATTATACTTTAAAAAAATGAGACTGATTTTTTGCATCTGCAATACATTCAAATTTATTGTAGTAAATTTAATTTCAGAAGTATTTGTTGTAGATTATCAATTTTATTTCAGAAAAGGTTATATAAACTTTAGTAAATTTAATTCACAAACCTTGAATTATATTTCACCCTGGCAATTAGGCCTCCATTTATAGTACAGGGAACGAAGAGAAAAATAGGGTAAAACCTCCGAATACTTTCGGATAGATCCGATTTTTTTGAAACTTTGGAATTAAGCTTATTTCATCCTGTAGATGAAAAATTATACAAGGTGTTTCAGAAAGTCATCCCGTAAATTCAGGGGGTGATAGTATGACAAAAAATAAGAATTTTTTGTCTTATGAACTATATGTCTATCTCTTGTTTTCGGGATATCGAGCGATAAAATAAAAATTTTTAAATAGAATTTTTACGAAAATGTCCAAACGCTGCGAAATATTTTTATGAAATTTGGTATTCCGAGGTTTTAAAGGACGCCAAATACGCCGGTCTAATTATTTTTTGGATATTTCATAAAGAGCGCTAGTTACGCTATATTCCTATTACATTTTAGGTTCTAATTTTTTTAAGGTTAGGTTTTTTAGTATTTGGGCTCCAATTTCTAATGTACAATTATATTTTCTAAAAATAATGTGCTCTTGTTAGAACTTCCTAATGTGGACGGTTTTCGAGAAAAAAGGCTTAATTGAACTCTTACAATATTACGGTGAAGAAAATAAGTGACTTTTCTCAAAGTAGGCTTATGTGAAAACTTATTGATGGATGTCTCATAAACAACGCATACATTCTCAGTAATATTTTAAACTCTAATTAACTTTATATCAAAATTTTAGTGATTGTTAGTGACTGTAGTTAGTAAATGACTAATTATTTTGAAATATATACTATTTTTTGGAATTAAAACATTTTTTTTTTCAATCAAAACGTGATATTTTCAAAAATGCGCATTCTAATCCGCTTAAACTTGTATGATAATATTCATTGGAAGTTTACAACATTATTTTCAATATATCAAATAATAAGTATGTATTTTTTTCACATATAGGTACTGTCGATACACTTTTTAAGCCAATTATACTCTATTCAGTATTTTTTGAACATAGTTATAATTGATGTAAATATAGGTAGGTATATCTTTATATATTAACCTATCCGTTTCATTGAATCAAATAAAAGGATAATCTCATTTTGGAATTCATACCATTATTTAATGATAAAAAGTAATTCATGATATATTACTGCATAATTGATTGTTTTTTTTTTTTTTGAGTAGATTTGGGAAATCCCACGCGGGCTTTTTAAATTATTTTTCTTTGATGGACTTATACAAACTCCAAGGTACAGTTCTGCCGTAGCGGGATTCAAATCGACAACAGAATACTAGATTGATCCTGTATAATCCTTGCATCGTGCCTCGACTATTGCGGTTCCTATTACTGCGTTACTATATTTTAGAATATAATAATAATAGCTGTAATGGTAAAGTCATGTTGACTTAAAATTATGTTAATTTGGTAGATTATTATTACACTACATTAAAGTTTTTTCAATATATGATAAATTTGTATCAAAACTGAAATAAAAAGTATTGTTATATCTGGAATGATAACATAAGTGTAAGTACCTATCTATCTAACTTTATGGATGTCAAAATTAAAATATAACTTTTTGTACTTACTCCACAAAATTGAGCATAAAAAAAATGGAAGTCATTCAATATTTAAATTAGTAAAAGAAAGTATTAATTGTATTCCGCTGCAATAGACATTTGTTGTGATAGTATTAGTAAACAAAATATCCCTCTTATTTCTTCCTTTCGCAACTGTAATATGAATGATTAATAGACGGTGCCTATAATAAATTAAAATTACCTGAATTACACCAAATTCCGCATTGCTGCACTGCACTGCTGGGCAATTTATGAACCACTTGTCACCTGCTGTGATTTATTGCCCAGAAGCCCAATACAACTGTGCTCGTTTTCCTTTGGCCGCGATCGCATTCTTCAACTGAGCGTATACATTTCTATCATCTCCACGTTTAGTTCGACCAGACCTGTTTATAGGTATATGGCTAATGTATATGGCTAATAAAATATGGGAACAAGTTTTTCAAATCTTTCAATGCTGAGTTGCTACTTACAGACCGAGCCTGGTATATACCTTGAAATTACTGGTTCTTCAATTGACTTTGGAAAAACTATACCTATATGTATTAACTGTCTCAATGAAATTGCCGTTTAAATGTAAAATTTCGGAAACGTTCTACAGCCAGGATGTTAATAGGATTTTTGTTTATTTTCTTATCATCTGCATGCCACGGATGATTTATAGGAAAACATTTAATGCACCAGTCGTAAATAGTAACGCTGGCAGAAAATTACGTAATTCGCGTTCACAAGCATTTCCTAAGAATAGAACCCCGGCGACGTATTTTACTTTTACGTTGTGATCTAAAAAAAAATTCCATGAGCACCTCACGTGCGTAAGAAGCACGCGAAATAATAGCGCTTTCCCGTCCTCAAATTTCTTTTTTTTTATTCCCCGTGTTGGCATTACGATTGTCCGTGCGTGGGTGAAAAAAATTCTAGGCTGCTAACTGTGTGAGAAAAATTGTGGGCTCATAGTTTGGCACATGTTGTGGTTTTGTTTAATAATGAAAACCGTTCGTTGCTATTGCTGTGTGCAGATAGTGACTTTACATGATGAATATACAGGCTGTTACAAATTCGCTTCTCCCTACAGGGATCTCTGAAACAGTAAGAGGTACGAAGTAGCTTAAATGGAGGCAAAGTTGCGTAATCAGGGGACCAACATTATGCCTCTAAAAAATCAAGGCTAACATGATTAGTTTTCGAAATATTTGAAAAAAACCCAAATTTTGGAAATCCGGTTTTGTTTCATTTCAGCCTTGTTTGAGGTGATATTGAAAAAAGAAAAATACTTTCTTATGGCTACTTTTTGCCCTCTATCGAATGGCATAATCAATTTTTATATGTAACGTTTCGTCTCTCCAGGACCATCATCAACTTAATTTTTTTAAATACGACCCTAGAAATTTGATTACATTTTTTTCAAGCCTTCATGACCCCCAATACTGTACTGCGTCAGCCCGAACCAGATTCAGACGTTTTGTCTCGAAAAATTCATCTTCAGTGTATTCGTTCCAAATTTCTCTAAATTTTTCATTTACATTTCTTTGTTTATTGAATTATCGTACACTGTAAGTGTCGTTAGAACCTGTGAAATCTATCTAGTTATTTAAACTGTTACCACCACGCGTTACAATAAAACATTTATTGTTATTAACTGTTACCATCACTTGGTCATACATAACTCCATAAGTTATTGCGTCAAAATTAAAACATTTTTACAATTTTAATTTTATTATGACAAATTAATTCTTAAAAATGCATATGAACAACCAAAACGCCAACTGAATATTATTCTTTAAAACATTTCAGTAAACGTTCAAACACATTTTCGTTTTGGCAAAGGTTAAAAATGAAGATCAGCGTAATATTATCGGAATTTATTATACCTGTAACTGCAACTGTGAAAGAGCATGTCAGATGTATTTGTATGAATATCCTGAAAAAAATTGATCGGAATTTGTTTGAATTTTGAGCACTCGAGAAGCCTAGAAATAACTATGGACACGGGAATAAAACTCTAATAATGTTTTATTTTAATGCGTGGTGGTAATAGTTTAAATAACTAGATGGATTTCACAGGTCTAACGACACTTACAATGTACGATGCTTCAATAAACAAAGAAATCTAAATAAAAAATTTAGATTTTGGAACGAATACACTGGAGTTGAATTTTTCGACAAAACGTCTGAATCTGGTTCGGGCTGAGGCAGTACAGTATGGGGGGTCATGAAGGTTTGCAAAAAATGTAATAAAATTTCCAGGGTCGTATTTAAAAAAATTAAGTTAATGATGGTCCTGGAGAGATGAAACGGTACATATAAAAATTGATTATGCCATTCGATAGAGGGCAAAAAGTGGCCTTGAGAAAGTGTTGTTTTTTTTTCAATATCACCTCAAATAAGGCTGAAATTAAACAAAAACGGATTTCCAAAATTTCGTTTTTTTTCAAATATTTCGAAAACTAATAATGTTAGCCTTGATTTTTTATAGGTATAATGTTGGTCCCCTGATTACGCAACTTTGCCCCCATTTAAGCTACTTCATACCTCTTACCGTTTCCGTGATCCCTGTCGGGGCTATTTGGAGGTCATCTCACAGGACCAAATCGACCAANTTCGAAAACTAATAATGTTAGCCTTGATTTTTTATAGGTATAATGTTGGTCCCCTGATTACGCAACTTTGCCCCCATTTAAGCTACTTCATACCTCTTACCGTTTCCGTGATCCCTGTAGTGAGAAGCGAATTTGTAACAGCCTGTATAACGATTAGATTTTAATAACTAGGTGGTGACTTATCTGTAAATATCGCTTCAGATAATTTTAATCAGTTCCTTTGTACGAACATTAATTGATAACGACTATTTACTAAAGAAGGCATCTACGAGTCTATTATGTCTTCTACTCCTACTCATTTTTATTCAAGTATATCGGGTGAGTCATAATTAGATGTAAATTGAACCGAAACTTCTCGCCAAAACAAAGTAATTGGTCATATGCCTCCTTAAAAAGATACAGGGTGTTAAAGATAAAAAAATAGTATTTTCTTAATATATCCAGAGCGGCTTAACATGATTTGAAATTTGGTGTAGCAAATATTACTATTAATTGTTACACTCTTTTGGAATCAGCAGAAGTCAGTGTCGTGCAATGACCACTGTGATGAACCTTTAAAAAATGTAGCGCCACCGACCAATATTGGAAATAATTTGTATTTTAGATTTAGCTTCTATTTTACCACAAAAAAGCTACCTTACATACTCAGTAAAATGCTCAAGTAAAAAATAATATGGATTTACAAAAATAATCGAATAATAATACCATGATTCTAAAATAATGTCTTAAAACGATAGGCTGATGCAATCGTTTATATTAAATTATTGGAAAACACAACAAAACTGAAAAAAAAATAGCGAAAATAAGCAATATTAGAATTGAGAAACTATAGCAAATGTTCAAAGTGCCCAACTTCAGCCGCAATAGAGGCATGACCCGGTAGTTTAATGATGCATACACACGGCGAATATTAAAGTTACCACAAATTTCATTTGCAGTCACCATAATTCGTTCATGTTCTCTACTGTTAATTAGTTCGCGGTAAATTCTTTGTTTCAGTAATCCCCATAAAAAGAAATTTAGTGGATTTAAGTCGGGGCTATTTGGAGGTCATCTCACAGGACCAAATCGACCAATCCATCTACCACCAAAATGATTAT
The DNA here is from genome assembly GCF_000390285.2 of Anoplophora glabripennis. Taxonomy (NCBI): domain Eukaryota; kingdom Metazoa; phylum Arthropoda; class Insecta; order Coleoptera; family Cerambycidae; genus Anoplophora; species Anoplophora glabripennis. Next base: position 869,264 of record NW_019416338.1, on the reverse strand, counting down.
TTAACCGCTCAGTAACGAACCTGCCATTGTCGGGACCTGCACCATGTTGAAAGAACGTGTGTCGTCTGATATCTAACGGAATATCTTCTGGTACATCATGTAGAAGATGGTGTCCCCTGAAACCATTTATGTTCATGATTGAGTTCTAGCAATTCCAGTACCATTGCAGATTTCTACTCATACTGATAGAAGTCGGCTAAAACAAGAGACTTTTTGAAAACTGGAAATGTCGAATTGATGAGTCATCCGTAGTACATCCCTGATTTGGCACCCAATGACTTTTTTTNAAATAATTTGTATTTTAGATTTAGCTTCTATTTTACCACAAAAAAGCTACCTTACATACTCAGTAAAATGCTCAAGTAAAAAATAATATGGATTTACAAAAATAATCGAATAATAATACCATGATTCTAAAATAATGTCTTAAAACGATAGGCTGATGCAATCGTTTATATTAAATTATTGGAAAACACAACAAAACTGAAAAAAAAATAGCGAAAATAAGCAATATTAGAATTGAGAAACTATAGCAAATGTTCAAAGTGCCCAACTTCAGCCGCAATAGAGGCATGACCCGGTAGTTTAATGATGCATACACACGGCGAATATTAAAGTTACCACAAATTTCATTTGCAGTCACCATAATTCGTTCATGTTCTCTACTGTTAATTAGTTCGCGGTAAATTCTTTGTTTCAGTAATCCCCATAAAAAGAAATTTAGTGGATTTAAGTCGGGGCTATTTGGAGGTCATCTCACAGGACCAAATCGACCAATCCATCTACCACCAAAATGATTATTTAACCGCTCAGTAACGAACCTGCCATTGTCGGGACCTGCACCATGTTGAAAGAACGTGTGTCGTCTGATATCTAACGGAATATCTTCTGGTACATCATGTAGAAGATGGTGTCCCCTGAAACCATTTATGTTCATGATTGAGTTCTAGCAATTCCAGTACCATTGCAGATTTCTACTCATACTGATAGAAGTCGGCTAAAACAAGAGACTTTTTGAAAACTGGAAATGTCGAATTGATGAGTCATCCGTAGTACATCCCTGATTTGGCACCCAATGACTTTTTTTATTCCCGCACATCAAAAATAAATTGCGAGGTTATGTTTTAAGGATACCTTAATTGAAATAAAAAAGTAATTTGAAAATTGCGCGCATGCAGAAGTGTATTGATCCTCATGCAGAATCTTTTTTTAAATAATAAAGCCATATTATAATGATGCATTTCTTTTTTGTTCTCTATTACAGAAATATAAAAGGCAACCCTCTTATCTGTTGTGCAAAACCGTACTTATCTTATCAACTTCCACGTCACCTGCTACATGGATGTTGTATAACAATGAAAAAGTAATATTGGCAGTTGGTAAAAGAAAGCACAGAAACTAACGTATAGGTGGGGCATTCTGGAAGGAAGCCTAGGGAGTTGAAGATAGGCAGTTGAAGTGAGAACAGTGGGCAGATAGGTAGCAAGACGATCAGTGTAGTGTGAAAAATATAGAAGTAGTGGAAAATTAAGTGTTTAACCGGTTTTAGTTAGCAGGTAATATTCTTTAAGTACTTTGTTGTTAATTGTTCTATATAATCTTGTGATTGTGATGATTATAGACGTTTAATGATAATAATTCTTTGTAAGTTTAGCTTCCATTGCTTTATGCTCAAGGGCATATATTTTTCCAAGGTAAAATTGTTATAATTATACTTAAAGTTTGCTACTATTTATTTCATGTTAAAAATATATGTATTGTCCCGATTGCCAGACATTACAATAACGACTTCTTTGTTTCACATCTAACTTGTTTTTGCCACGATTACGTTATACGTAAAATATAGATGTTTCATGATAATAATTCTGTATATGTTTAGCCTTCATTGTCTTACGCTCAGGGGCGTATATTTTTCTAAGATAAAATTGTTACAATTATTATTAAAGATTGCTCATTATTTATTACATGTTAAAATATGTACATTTTGTCGTCACTGCCCAGATATCGCATTAACGACCTCTTTGTTTCACATTTAACTTGTTTTATCATGATTAGGTTGTTCTTTGATTTCTTGTGCTCACTTTATGTCATACGTCTATACGAGCCTTGTTGAGTTTACTAACATTTTCGCCCGTGCGGAACGAATCTGGATTAAGCTCGATTGCCTCCCGTATGGGACTCCAGTGTTATGAAGGATCTTCCGAAATCTCAACTATAGCTGGATTGCCTCCCGTATGGGACTCCAGTACCTTCCGGCCCTGCCGGCTAACTAACACCAAACCTCTTCAGTTTTACTTGGAAGTGTGTATGACTAATATGAGGTAACAGATGACATTTAGTGACACATTAAATGAGACAGGTCTTATTTATCATTAGCAAAGGATCTTAATTTATACCTTTGGTTAGCGGTTGTTTTGTATTTATATTTGGGTGGTAAGAGCAACGATCGTGGGTTTCTCTGCCATGCTCTTTCCCCACAGGAGCTCTAGGTGAGCCTGGCACTCTCCTTTTATGTTTAATGGTTGTTAATGTTTTTGTTGTTCTTTCTATTTGTGACATGTTTGATTTGAAGACTGTTGTATGTAAATAAAGGTTAGGTGTATTTACTCTGCTTTTGTTTTATATAATTAAACTATCCATCCCCTCTATAAAGTTAGTAGCCAGTGCCTTCCGGTCAATTAAAAAAATAGATACACACAACGTAGGTAGTCCTTATGACGATTACACATATTTTTGGCCACAACTACGATATATTGTTTTTTATCGAACCTAGGGTTGTTATACTACACTGTATTATCTAAGTATTCGTGTAACATAAATTTAGTTATTGTTATGTATAAATTCACTACTTTTATTTGTATGACAATATAGTTATTAAAATATAAGGTTAGGGTAACAACAAAGGCGAGTCTTAAAAACGTGCTTTAAAATAACTTTATTGGAACATAATGAATAATCTGATTTTCAAAAATTTTATATTTGTGCTTAGTTTAATCTGGGGTGTCTTATTTTTCGAAATTCCAGTACCTAAAGACATCAGAAATATGGATATTTTTTGCCAGATATTCTGCGACATTAAGTAAAATATAAATAACTATTATGATAACGGCTGCGAGTACTATTACGTAATGAAATTGTTCGTTAACTGGAATGCTTTAGTGGAAGAAATCATGCACTTTAATACACACACACCGAGGATGTAAGCAGTGGGGAAGTAGAGCAATAAATCTACATAATGAAAGCATTCCTCAGGGAGTCCATGAATATAATCTGTGATGCACTATAACATTTGCTATTAAACTTCCTTATAACACAGATTATAACCATTATAAAAGAATCGTTTTCGCTGTTATTATGTCAGTACGCACAAATTTTGAAATTTCCATTTAATTTTGTGAAGATAGAGTCTTGCCGTAACGTAACTACTTAGTTTTCAGAAAGTTAATATAACTTAGTATCATTTTATTATAAAGTTTCGAGATAAATAGAGAAGAAGCTTATGAAAATTTTAATATTTTCTGGGGTTAAGTTAAAACGAAACGAAACAATAGTATAGTTGGGGCATTCTCTGTCAATTTGGCTACCCCCCGTCCATTTTAAATTTTTGAGATAAATAATTAATTTTGGGCTTAAAATTTTTGGTTAGATATCAACTTTTTAGTGCCGCTTGGCGATTTTGACAAATTAAAGACGGCGGCACTGTATCAATCCATAAAGTATTTATTTTGTATACAAATAAGTACATATTCGATAAGAAGTATTTGAAAACGATATAAATATGATTGTTAGTATGCTAGTGTTTTGGGTCCCTGATCATGATTCCGAAGTCACAATTTGAAAATTCAAGATGGCGGATCCAATATGGCGGCCAAAACTTTCGAAATCTGATTTGCTTGATGAAGCTTGATGGAAACGGGTTCCTGCAGGTTTTTGGGGTCGTCGATCACGATTTCGAAGTTAACATTTGAAAATTCAAGATGGTGTATCCAATATGGCGACCAAAATTTTCGAAATCTGATTTGCTTGACGAAACTTGATGGAAACGGGTTCCTACAGGTTTTCGGGGTCGTCAATCACGATTCCGAAGTCAAAATTTCAAAATTCAAGATGGCGGATCCAACATGGCGGCCAAAACTTTCGAAATCTGATTTTGTTGAAGAAGTCTGTTTCAAAATAATAATTCATCCACTTAAGTCATCCAATAACGGAGAATGGCAGCCTTTGCACAGATAAATTGTAGTCTTTGTTACCTCTACTCTTTCCAACGTTTTTGGATATTCAAAGTCACACTAGTACAAATTTGCACCATCGTTTTATTTTGAACACCTGGTATTTCTCTGGTAGCAGTTGTCGAGGGTTTCCCCACCACGATAATTCCTTCTATAGCCCAAATAGTCGAGCCGTACCACAGCTGGCCTGAGTCTGTTATTGTTGGTCAAACTAGATAGTCTGAAAAGTCCGACAGGTGCGAATTCGCACTAGTGTGTCTGAATTTCAATTCATTCGTAATTCATTCATTTATTTCATAATTACTCCACCGTAAGGCATATTCGACTATGACTGCTTCGATTTTTTTATTACATATTAGATATTGCAGGATTAAACGCCCGAATTTTACATCATTTGTTAGCTCCGAATAAACAAATGAGGCGTTCTGATTTTTCGAAAAATCTCGCGAGAAGTCTAATCGAGCTGATATTGTTTAAATTCATATTTTTATACAAATATCAATTCACAGGAGCCAAAAATTACAACTTCAAAAAATTCCTATATTCGGGATACCGGGAAATATCGATAATATCCGAGGGGTAAACCGCTCGGATATTATCGTAAATTCAGTACAAAAACTTCTCTATACTTCCTCAAACTTCCTCGGACCTTCTCTAGACTGCTTCGTAATTCCCCCACATAAATGTTGAACATTCTCCGTATTTTTCTACCACGATTAACCTCGGTAATAACCATTTTTGTTCAAGGGACGTTTCAACTCTGTGACAAGCGTACGCTTGAATCCATATTTTGGTCAGTTTTGAGATTTGTAAGAATGAAAATGTGAGATATTTCTCTCCCTGATGCCCAAAAACCCAAACTTTTATCGTAAATTCGATCAATTGTGTGTTGTCTAAGTGTCTATTAGAGCGTCTATCTCCTCAACTTCCTTATAACGTCCTCCAACTTCTTCCCGACTTCCTGGGGACATGTACAATAACTTCCCCAGCGGTTTACCCCTCGATAATATCATTTTATCTGAAAAAATATTGACTTTGAACGTCCTTTTTTACTTATTCTCTAGTCATTATTTATAAAAAAAATACGAATTTAAAAAAAAGTAATTTTTGAAAATTTTTTTTTTTATTCAATATTATTTACACCATTCGATTTCTCGGAAAACTTTACCCAAAATTGTCAAAATCTCAATTCGCACTAGTGTGACCTTTAAGGTGGCCGACCCCAAGTGTAAGGGTTGTAAGTTGAAGGGTTAAAAAATTTTGAAAAAATTACGGCACATTGCCCTGTGTTGTGCCATACCACGAGATCCAAGATGGTGAATTTGACAGTCGACGGTCAGAGATCATAACTTCTCTGATGAGTGAAATGAAGAAATTGAATAAACGATGAATTTGTAAGTTTTAGAAAAAATAATAATAAAGGTAGCTAATGTGTACACCAATTAATTCAGAACGTAAGCAATTTCCTCCCAGGCTTTTATGCGTTTTCGAACTTTGACCATTAATAAAAATTTATCAATTTTTAATGTCATTTTATGTCTATGATTTATTTGAATAATTATTCATAATTATTCAAATAAATCATTTAATTAATTACATTATTGAACAACTTCAATGTATCAGGGTTTTTTGTATTAATATATGGTATCATTGATAACATTTTCTAGCAATTAGCTTATTACAATAGAGTTAAAAAACAATCACCGATATTTCTACTTGTAAATCGTCCCCAAATCAGGCAAACTCAGCTTGTCCCTGTCAATAACAGACTACGATGTTGGCTTTCGGATAAATCTATTTCTAGGTCTAAGTTGATATTAATATACTAACTGTAATTCTCTTAAACTGTAATTCTCTTAGTTTAGTGGTAGGTCCTAGATTTATATATTTGTTCATTGATTGCTTCCTCTTGGGCGGCTATTCAAATTAGGGTCGTGAATGGTTTGGTCTGATTCGATAAACTCGAGAAAGTTTTAGATTTTTTTAAAACGGCAAACATTTTATGATTGATTAATTATTTGTGGAGTAGGACGGGATAAGTTCACAATATATCTACAGCAGATATTAACGAGAATGTTGTGTTATGTAAATTTAATGCTTTTAGTAACAATGCTGTAACAATTTAGTCGACGGAATTTTATATAATGTTAAAGGTATAAGGTTAATTGATATAAGCAATTTTCCAATGAGTTGAACATTTAGATGGAAATACTCTTTATTTTTAGAGTTTAATGTAATCTCAGTCCACAGTTACAGTAGTTCTTTTTGCGTAGGCTACCTAATAGAGCAACCTAATATTAAAATCACATATTTTCTCGTCAATATTACCTTTGGAGCCTATTCTCTGTGTTTTTTTTTATATTGAAATACCATCAATACTCACCAGATACAGTAGCTACAGTACTTCCGTTTTAATTATATTTCTAATTACACAATAAAATTAAAGCTTGTGGAGTAATTAATTTTGTCAGTTTTCAGCTACTTTAAATATGAATTTTTATTATTAAAGTTTGAGGTAATGTTACAAACCATTCTTGCATAGACTGTGCAGGTACAAATAATCGATAAGTTCATTTAAGTTGGAAAACAATAGGATCACAAGTAAAATGTGAGAACTCAAAGTTTGAAAAAGCGGAAACGAAAAGCTACAGAAACAAATTCATGAAATAGAAACAGAAAAAAATAAAATAAACAATAACTATTGCCGAAATGTAAATATATTTATTACTTTTGTTCAAAAATAATAAAAGTAGTTGAAATAATGTAAACTCCAAGAGTTTACGCGTACCTCATTTAAGATTGTGCAAAACCATACTTATCGTATCAGCTTCGACGTCATCTGTTACGTGGGTGTTGTATAATAATGAAAACGTAATATTGACAGTTGGTAGAAGGAAGCGCAAAAACAAACGCTTAGGTGGGGAATTCTGGAAGGAAGCCTAATTAGTTGAAGTGAGAACAGTGTGGAAGATGGGTAGTAAGACGATCGGCGGGCAGTGTGGCAAAATAGTGAAAAATTAGTGAAAAGTAAGTAGTAAAAGTGTTTAAACGGTATTAATTAGCAGGTAATTATTCGCTTTGTTGTTAATTGTTCTATGTAATCTTATGATTGTGATGATTATAGACGTTTTATGATAATAATTCTGTATATGTTTAGCCTTCATTGTCTTATGCTCAGGGGCGTATATTTTTCTAACGTAAAACAATTATTATTAAAGATTGCTAATTATTTATTACATGTTAAAATATGTACATATTGTCGTGACTGCCCGGATATTGCAATAACAACTCCTTTGTTTCACATTTAACTTGTTTTATCATGATTACGTTGTTCGAAAAACAAATAATAAAACGTTTCTTGTGCTCACTTTATGTCATACGCCTAGAAGAGCCTTGTTGAATTTACTAACATTTTCGCCCTTGAGGCACGAATCTGAAAAAAAAGAATAATTAAATACAAAAAAAAGAATTGCTAAAACAGATCTTCCGAAATCTCAACTCATAGCTGGATTGCCTCCCGTATGGGACTCCAGTACCTTACTTATTATTATTGTTATTATTGTTATTATTGTTATTATTATTGTTATTATTATTGTTATTATTGTTGTTGTTATTAAAATTATAACCTCTTCAGTTTTACTTGGAAGTGTGTATGTCTAATTTGAGTGAGATGATATTTAGTGACGCATTAAATGGGACAAGTCTGAATTATCATTAGCAAAGGTTCTTAATTTATGCCTTTTGGTTAGCGGTTGTTTTGCATTCATATTTGGGTGGTAAGAGCAATGATCGTGGGTTTCTCTGCCATGCTTTTTCCCCACAGGAGCTCTAGATGAGCCTGGCACTCTCATTTTATGTTAAATGGTTGTTAACGTATTTGTTGTTATTTCTATTTGTCACATATTAAATTTGAAGACTGTTGTACGTAAATAATAAAGTTAGGTGTATTCACTCTGCTTTTGTTTTATAAAATTAAACCATACTTCCCCTTCGACGACATTCCGATCAATAAAAAAATAGATGTATACAACGTAGGTATTTCTTATGACGATCACATATTTCTGGCCACAACTACGTTTATTTTTATTTTTTTTATCGAACCCGGGGTTGTTATACTACAAGATGTGAGAGCTAATAATAAAATATATGTATTTTTGAAAGAAACCTCATCATTTAATTCCTACCCGAAGGACCTTTTTACCATTTACAAAATATTAAACATGTCATAAATTTTCATTTACTTACTGCTTTTGCTATTTCGTGGCTCTTATTATTGATTCCATTTCTTAAGTTATTTTATTGCGACTGTCATGAAGATTTACTTGTTTCACTTCATAAAATTTGGTTTTATGGCAACCCCACAAAAATGTATCCAAAATGTTTTAAATCAGGGCTATATGCAGGTCACTTTGTCAAATTTACCCATTTCAAAAATTTTTGTACCTAGTAGGATGTGCTACTCCTCCCCATAATCTATGTAGGTAACATGAGAAATATACTAAATCCAATTAATTTTGTGGTAAGGCAGTTTTGGCTATAAAGACCCGTGAAATATTTATGTAGAGTTGTCTTAAAAACGAACTACTAAATCTTCAAAATATTCATAAACAAGAACCCAAGAATTAGAGATAATAAATGGAAACCAAGAAATAATGGTAAAAGTCATAATAAATAAAAACTATATACTGGGTTTTTATTAGAAAAAAAAATGGGTTTGGTTTGTCACATTTCTTGAGACAATCCTGTACCAAGTTCAATACCATTTTATCAAACTTTTAGTTGAAAGCTACTACTTTTGTATTTAACATTTTTTCCTAAATTTAAAAATAAAATGTTTAAGGGAGACGTTTTTTTTTTGCTGCTTATATAGGGTGATTTAGTGATAATGACATTCATTTTAACCACGTATTCGGAAGGCCTAATAAAGATAGAAAATCGAAAAATCCTACCCCTTAACTCCCGTTAACTCGGCGCCCTATTTTGCAACAGGGAACGCACCAGCGAGCGGACTACAAAGCGTTTAAAAGTTGAAGCGAAACAGCTGATTTCCCCAGTCGTCTTGAACTTTGTTTTCAAAATTAAAGTAGAGCGGATCCCGATTTAACAAAGTGCTATGGACGGATGAGTGAGTGTTTTTTAGCTCTTTTTACTTTTTTTACTCTTTGAAAACCAGTAAATCACACAATAAGGTATACGTACTATAAACTAAATAATTAATTGAACATAATACTAATTACTCATATTCAATTATAAAACAGTGAAAACGTCAACAATATTAAAAATACTGAATAACCTAACATTCGAAAACAATTATTATCCTTATACATTTGTTTTTATTAACAAATAAATAATACTTGTTAATATTTCAAATGTAAAAAATATCTTATCCATTCGTGTGTAAAACGGTCTGTTTTGTCGTTCACTATTAAAAACATAGTAAAAGCTAGGTTAGTGACCGAATACGGTGTCAAGATTCACTCTCGATAAACCTTTGTAGGTCAGCGGTCAGGAGCGGTCCAAAAAGGGGTTTAAATAATGATTTGAAAATATTTTCTTTAAGCGTAAATATGCATTTTAAATTTTTTCTAATAGCGTATTCTAGGTACTCATTTTTTCCTATCTACCTTTAAAATTAATGACATTATAACTGAATCACCCTGTATGAAAATAAATTTAAATTGTTATTAGAGTTAATAAGATCCACGTCTTATTTGTGGAAGGGCAAAATGGGCGGTGACTATTAGACGCCTTAATTATAGCCATCTTTCTCTATCGCACGGATTTCTATGTCTTGCTTTATCGCTCTCACGTAACGGCCGATGAACCATGGGGACTTTCCGACCCTGTACATATTATGTTATACAGTGTAGGTATATTTACATTACTCTGGACTAGGTAGCATTTGTTATATGTATCTGCATGGAAATTCCTTGGATATAGAATATTTGTTTGGAGTAGAATGTTTCGTATTGAGAAATATTCATTTATTAAAGTCAATAAGATTTCCTTATTCAAACTTATTTACGGAACGCTATCTTTCATTGCGTCTGATAAATGATTTGCGTTGTATAGCTCTTTTTGTACCAGTCCAAACAATTGTTTCTGATTGGACAAGTCGTATTAATTCCTTTATTTACTAAACCGTCAAAACAATAAAGGAGACTTGAAATCGATACGTCTCGGCGTTAAATGGATTCGCTTTATCCCACAGCGCCCGCTTTATTTCTTTTATCCGTGAAATGGAGTTAGAAAATCGAATTCGAGAACGTATTAATTTGTAATTTTATGCGATGTGTCTGACGGTTTATTATTTTAAAATGCATCAGTCCCTAGTGGAAGTTTAAATTACATATTTTATCCACTATTTTTCAGGTCTTTTTCGTATTATCTTCAATAGTCTTTATTTTTATATATTTCTGCAAAGACTTCATACCGTTTGCTTTAACTTATTTTAGAAATAAGAAGAAAAGTGCACAATCTCACAATCACAATTTTTTAAACAATAGACTACCGGTTTCGAGGTCAAATTTTTCAACTCAGCCTCAAGCCCTACAGGGCTACAATATAATATAATTTTTTAATTAGTAAAGTCAAATTATGTTTAATTTTAAATTTTGTAGTCAAATTATGTTTAATTTTTTTAGCCTATACAATAATTAATTTTTACAAATTTGTGAACTATTTGATTTTGAAATTATTTATTAATTGTATTACTTTTTAAAAAAACTGATAAAGTTAAACATAAATATAAAATATAAAATCTATTTGCAGGTATCAATTCGACAATTTTTAATATCCAAAACATATTAAGATTTTTGTCATTACATTAAATTTCAACTTTTTAAACAAACATATGCTGAAGACCAAATACAAACAATGTTACAAATACACAGGTTATTGTTAATCCAACTTTTCAGAACAAATGAGTGGATCTCTTATTTTTATCAATTTTTTACCAAAGTTTTTAAATTTGGAACTGGCGCCATCTATCTCATATCTGAATACTAAATATAAATGAGAAGCTCAAAAAGAAAACTGTAAATTAAAATAAAGTATCAATGAAAACTGTAATATTTTAAAATTTTCCATTTATTAGTGCCAAGGTTTTTTAGTGGTACTTTTTAGGTTAAGAACTAATATAAACTACTAACATTAAGGGAAAAGAGCAGAGAAAACTGGTAAGTAATCCAAACTTACTACAGTATTTATTGTTCTAAAATTATTATTTTTAATAGATTTTTTAATTTCAAACAGCTCTAAATTATTTAAAAAATTTCTTTTATTGTCAGTAATATGTAGAATTTTAAAACCCGTAATCGGGGAAAAATTATGGTTAGATTCTAGTAAACGATTAGCAAATTGTGAGAAACCCGTTGAAGTGGGTTTTAGACAATTTAAATGTTCTTTTAATCTAATATTGAAACTTCTAAAAGTTCTACCAATATAAACGGAGTTGCATGTGTCACAAGTTTTTTTTTAAATTTTATACATTGTGATTCACAACTTATTCAAAAAATTTGGGAATAGGTGCGTCTTGAAAAATGTCAGTATCGTAAAAAATGATAAATTCTTAGTTTCCGAGAAAAAAATTATCGAAGTTGTAGTATTTTCAATCTTTACATTGCTGGATTACTGTAATCTCTAACGTCTTTCTCCCACCTGGCCCCAGGCAATTCCGAATACTGAATTCCGATTTTAGTATTACCGTTGTTGCGATAGTGTTTACATTAGTCTTCCAAGTGTCAAAAATGGCTTACTTGTATAGCAACTCGGAGTTGATGGATATTTAAGGTGAAGCAAGACAACATTTGTGTTATGCTGAAGCAAGACAACATTTGTGTTATGGTGAAGCAAGACAGCATTTGTGTTAGTTCGTAGAAATTGGCTAAGGCGGACCCAAATGTGTTTACACGTCGGTGAATAAAATTTTGAACAGTTGTTGTAACATCGGGTATGTCAAATTATTTTATTAATTAAAACCACAAATTATTTTTTTTAATTAATAATAATAGCGGCAAAGCAATTGAATTTGTTGATATAAAATAAGTGTCATGAAATTTNCGTAATCGGGGAAAAATTATGGTTAGATTCTAGTAAACGATTAGCAAATTGTGAGAATCCCGTTGAAGTGGGTTTTAGACAATTTAAATGTTCTTTTATTCTAATATTGAAATTTCTAAAAGTTATACCAATATAAACGGAGTTACATGTGTCACAGGTTTGTTTTAAATTTTATACAGGGTGTTTCACAACTTATTCAAAAAATTTGGGAATAGGTGCGTCTTGAAAAATGTCAATATCGTAAAAAATGGTAAATTCTTATAGTTTCCGAGAAAAAAATTATCGAAGTTGTAGTATTTTCAATCTTTACATTGCTGGATTACTGTAGTCTCTAGCATCTTTCTCCCACCTGGCCCCAGGCAATTCCGAATACTGAATTCCGATTTTAGTATTACCGTTGTTGCGGTAGTGTTTACATTAGTTTTCCAAGTGTCAAAAATGGCTTACTTGTATAGCAACTCGGAGTTGATGGATATTTATGGTGAAGCAAGACAACATTTGTGTTATGGTGAAGCAAGACAACATTTGTGTTAGTTCGTAGAAATTGGCTAAGGCGGACCCAAATGTGTTTACACGTCGGTGAACAAAATTTTGAACAGTTGTTGTAACATGGGGTATGTCAAATTATTTTATTAATTAAAACCACAAATTATTTTTTTTAATTAATAATAATAGCGGCAAAGCAATTGAATTTGTTGATATAAAATAAGTGTCATGAAATTTTATTTATTTCTTGGGAAAGAAATTGTATAAATTTTTTGTCTGTTAATTTTTTATTATACTTTGTCGCCGTGCCGGTCGCAGACTGCATGCTTTGCCTTGTGTAGGGTCAGTTTTTACAGTGGAATTTCCAGTGCTATCCAGAAGTGTATTTTTAAATCATTTTCAAATCGCCATTTTCGATTTTTTTTTTAGAAAATTGTATTGAAGAATTTTTCTGAACTTCTGAATCACCCTGTATACTAGAATTGGTACACATGTTTTTTTGAGAGGATTTTTTAAATGTAGTTGGAATAATTTAATAAGTATTTTTAACAAGCAAAACCATTGAAATTGAAAAACGAAATATTTTATTTATTTTTTAATTAATAATCAAAGGTGTTAAAACTCTGGAATTGTCCCCAATTTACAAACACCATAAATAGAGATCGATTTTAGATAATTATCAGTTCACTTTAGTTTTGTCTTATTGTGAAAATTATTAGTGAACAAACTCATTTATTTTTCTAGAGTCGCACTTTTAATAGCGTCGTCTTTTTGCAAAAGACTGTCAAAAAATATAAAAATCATTCTAAAATGGCCCATCAATACAATAACAATGAATGTGTTGCAGGAGGATTAATAGAAATATTCTATTTGCCATATTTCTGCCAACAGAATTTTCGCACTTCGATTTATTTATTCGTGACATGTTCACTCCAAGGTTTTAAACACCCTGTATATCTTCTGTAAAATTATGGGATTGTTAGGTGAAATCTATGTCTTGATACTTGTAATAAAGTCTCACAGTTGTTGTAAATTGATATTGCTTCTTTTAGTGTTTTAATTAGACTAACAGGTGATATTACACTGAAAGTTTTTTAATTTTTCCTCTTATATAGCAGTTTTCCTGTTCCTTTACTTTACATCTTTTGCCTTCACAAAGTTCTAATTAATTTTGCTAGTAAAACAACTAACAAAATTCTAAATTTGAGATTTAAATTATTATTTAGAAAATTTCTTTGAAGCTTTCTTAATAGTATCTAGTTAACTGAGCACCGAAAGATCTCTGTTTAGTATCTAGAACTTTTTTTCTCCTGGCTTAAGAAGTCGTTAATGTAATTTATATTTTGTGAATACCTTAAGCGGGAAAGGGAAATGAATGGCTTTGTACGACGCTTCGGCTTGTTCCTCAAGCCGTAAAAGGATCTCGTCTGTCCCCCTTAGAAGAAATCAAGTTTGTTTAATGCATTTGGCTCTAAAACCTGTAATCTGCAGTTACTTTTTTCCTCATACTTACCTAATAAACCTGTAATTTAGTATCAAAAAGAACAAATTACCACACATACAACGGCTTTCTTTGTATTTATTTAGCAGTGTAGAAATAAATTTAAAATCAACTCATTCCACAAATGTGTGAGAGTGGCAAGTTTTATGCAAACATTTGTAAAAATTCTAGTGGGATACAGAGGTATTTTCAAACATGAATGAATATTACATTTATTTGTATTGCCACTTGACAATTTATGCAGACTAGAAGACCATATTTTCTTGTATTTTCAACAACCTATCAACTCACATAGTTCCTACGTTTTAAAGCACATCTTACTTCTTTTGCTGAACTGGGATTGGCAATTGTATAATTCGCATGCGACAATGATATACAGGTAAGTTCTGTAATGTGGTTTGTTGTCGCCTATGAAATTTCTGAATTCGATTAAAGTTTACTGAAGGGCTGTCAGGCGATCATATATCTAAATGTACAGGTATTTAAAATGTTCAAATAACACGTTGGTTATTGCAAGAATATGACATAGAGTTAAAAGATGGAGCAGGTTCCAGAATTCGTTATGTGGACTGTCAAGCGTGGCGGCAGGAAAAGCTTAGGATACCAAAAAATTAAAATACACGAAGAATATTATACTAATGATACAGTATAGTACCAAAGCATTAAAAGAAAATAGTTAATTGTTATAAGAAAAAGGATAGCGCTGATATCTCATGACATGTTCGACATGACATGACATTTTGTGTACTCGTAGATAGGACTATCAGCAAGAGAACGGAAGTGTACTGGTTTCCCAGAATGCTGAAATATGTAGCAGATACATAAGCGCACGTATTGAAGTTAAATTAATAAAATATCAGGTGGCAAACATCCAGGTGAGTTGCACCTCATTGACCTAACCAGAAGGCCCTTTGAGACAATACATATTGCTCTCGTAGGGTCACTTCTAGTCACAATCGTATATGTATGTATTAGTTGGTATTGATGCACTAACAAAATTTCAATACATAGTTATGATGGCATTCTAGTACAATTAGTAACTTATCGAGACAGTACTTACTTTTGAATAATTGAAATATTTTCAGAATATAGAAATAATGTGAACTTTAACTTCAGCTGGATGATTTCGTTGAAATGGTTGTAACATTCACCATATGCACAACGTGAATGTCACAGTAGCAATTATCAATAATACCATTCGTTTACAATAATTAACAGCTTCTTGAGATCTTGATATAAATTTAACTTTGTTGTTAGATATAGTTATTTTTGTTTCCACCTGTATACCGTTGTATTTTTGATACATAGTACACTAGTATACACATAGTCTTTGTTGTACCCTATAACAGGTTACAGAATACTGTAATAAACTGAACTTTGTAAACTTTTGCCACTACCTGTATATGCATCATGTACGCACTTTGTTAAAACAATGTAAAACTGTTTTGAATGGTATTACCATCTGTATTTGTATAATTTAACTGTACTACATTTTATTGTTATTAGTTGTTATTGATTTAAATGTAAACAATTCTTATTGTCAAGTGTTGAAGACCATTTGTTCTATCAATATTTCGAGTGAACTCGATGCCAAGATCATACCTTAGACGCGTACTTAAGTGGGCCGACAATTTCTAGTTTGGACCTAGATTAAGGTTAATTATTGATCTTGTTCGGTGGTGATGGAGTAGCAAATTCCTAGTCCGAAATTTATTTCGTTTTGAATGACCAATCGTAATGGTTGAGTTTTTTTATGAGATTAATTTAATAAAACCCAAGTCGGAACGATTTGAGGTCTCTTTGATTTTTGCTACTTGTCAAATAAATATGATTGTGTAAATTAAAGCGAATATCTTACGTCAGTTTAATCACAAGTAATTTGGTCCATCTTTAAAGAGTATATCAGTAAAGGTTTAATGGCTAAAATTTAGATAAAGATTTAATAGCTCAAAGATCTAGCAGTTAAAGATCTAGTAGATGAAGATTTATTTAATGATTTATTAGTATCTTAAGTTTAGTTGAAGATTTAGTTATTTCGTTAAAGTTCAGCTAGTTAAAGTTCTAGTTAAAAATTATGTTAAAAATTTAGTTAAGATCCTATGGATCCAACTTCCAGTATGGTCTGGTAGACGTTGCTCTCCACACTTTAACTTCACTCACATAAAATTTTAAGCCCAACTAGTAGCTATATATTTGTAGTAGCTGAAGGGAGAGATCTAGATCAGGTTCATTGGTGAACATCAGAATTGTCAACTCTGAGTCAACCCACTCCGTGATCACGTGTCCCTGTACATTGCCGAACATCCCTGTGCATCTAGGACAAGTGCATTGAGAAATATATATCTGAATTTTTATTCTGTACTTTTTATTCTCCAATCCCTACCTACAGGGTGAGGAAACTAGTACAGGGACTCTAAGATTTATTTTACTTGTAGGTTGGCGCCCAAACATTATCTTTTTATTATCCCTGTAAAGTTTCCTCAGACTAATAGCTATATGTGTTGAAATAGAATTAGAACTGATTCACTTCCCTTTGCATTCGTTACAAGATCTGTCGTTCGCCCTTAATAATATTCACTTAGAGAATAAAAACTCTATATGGTCAAGTAGAAAGAGTGATGAAAACGGGATACTAAAGTTTTCATCACTTCAATAAATCTTTATTGTTTATTCTGATTATCTGCAAAAAGGACATATGCAAAAGTAAACAGAATATTCAGTCAGCTGCATATCGGAATATGTACATATCCGTAGGTACGTACGTATGGACATGTGTATTTTTTCACTGTAATGCATTAGAAATATGTCTTAGGTATTATTATTAAATGTAGAGTTTGAGTTTTAGAGGCGGATTTTGGCAATTTAAAAAGCATTTCCCATTGCATATTCAGTTACAAAATAAAATAATTTATAAGAAAATAAAACATTTATAAACTAATTTTCAGTTACACAACATATTTTTGTGTATGGATACGTTCAGTATGGGCAGATGCCTTCTTTATCTTAATACAATAAAATTGTTGCAAGCAAAAAATTGTTAAACATCATATAAAATCGACAAAAATGAAATTGCTTGATCGATGTTTTTTTCATACCTCTTGAATGAATTATTTATGCAGCTTTAGCACCATTGAATTTGTTTTATCCAAGGAACAATCGAGGTCTATATTTAACCGTAAGCTGAAATTCTAACACAACTTCTAATATTATACAACTTCATTAATTTTCATGTTTTTGGATCATTTACCCTATACACCGAAAAAATAGGAAATGTAGACGGTGATGTTTTTCTATAACCTTCATTTTTTATTTTTCGATATAAATGGTGTATCATACATGATAAAAAAATTTCGTTACAGGGTATAAACACAACATTTTTTTTAAGATCAATTGTTTCTTGATACAATTTAGTGTATTGTGCATTATTTTCATTGATGCATCAAATTAAATACATCCATGGCACACTTGACTACGTCAAGAAATTTTTGTATGGTAAAATAATTACTTTTGACATTTGTTCTTTGAAAAAGTTTTTTTTATGTAAACTTAGAAATTCAAAAAAATGTATGTGTTCTTCATAAAAAAATAAAAGTTTGTGTTATAATTTAAAAAAACGAAAGTTGCAGAAGAATATCGCATAGTCACTAGATTTTACGTGAATATAAATTGTACAAAAATCACAATATTTTCACAAACAAAAGACATTATAGAAAATAGCGAAAATTAGGGAATGCACAATTTTAAATATACGAAGTCTGTTCAGAAAATAACCAAGTTTTATTTTTTTAAAGTTTATTACTAATGATTAGAGCTCGGGGTTTTCGTCGGCTAGTCATAGGCGTGATCGTAGTGAACAAATAAATAGACAGGTACGTATAAATAAAAATAAATAAATTTGCCTACTTTATCAGCGAAAGGTCGTTTTTTACCCCTTGGCGCGTTCGACATTAGAATATTAAAACACGTACACACGAAGCAAACGCGAAGCCAATAACTGCCGTTATTACCGGTTTCGTACGGTGCGCTGTAGCGAAAGGCCCACGCAACGGCTATGATCATCCGACCGAGTTCCGAGGAAATGATTGAACTTTTGTCTCAATGTCGTAACCGGAAACCTAGCTTTCGTCTTCTGTTATGATCCATTGAAAAAATGTTTTATCGTAATGAATTGTTCAAGGAGTTGCCGACAAATGTCCACACGCTTTTTTTTCTGTTATTCGGTCATCAAACGAGGAACAAATTTTGCTGCAACTGGATGCATGTTCAATTATTCAGTCAAGATTTCATGGCATGACCAAGTGAGATATTTACCTCTTCTGCAATTTCCCTGACAGTCAATCGGTAATTTGCATGCACCAGATCTTTGATTTTCTGAACGTGGGAGTCATCAATTGAAATCGAAAGCCTTCTTGGTCGAAGATCGTCCTCGATCTGACGACCACTTTTAAATCGTAAAATCAATTCGTTGCATTGCTTCACTTTCTTGAAAATAACCGCATTTTACACCCGAGGTAGAAATACATTGGTAAACAATTTCAAGGCACGCCCCTGCAGCGGCAAATTGTTGAAGTGGTTCCGATAATTTTCTTGGAATTCTATCTAGAAACATTGTACCAACTATATCTCTGGAATGCGATACTGTATGTATTGTCTTTATAAGGAAATTAATTTCTCTCTGAAAGATGGTTCTTAGAATACTCTTTTCTTTTTCTATGTGGATATCTTCGGCAAAGACAGTCGAATCTAATGTTCTCCCGTGATGACCCTGTAAATTATTTGGGGAGTAATTTAAAAAACCGGAGCTTAGGCATACCCTTGTCCCTCCGTAGGCGGTAAGAGACTCGGTATCTGCCACATGTCACTTAAAACGGAATAATTTGTTAGTAATTGGGAAAATTGGTAAAATTAAATAAAATCCCTTTTTATTAACTGTCAAAGTCCGTTAATGAGCGCCCAAACGGCGTCGGAAAAATGAAACTGAAACTTTTGCACATAATTTATATTTCAGTAATATTATTACTTCCAATTTAGATAAATCTGGATGCGCTCTAATTTGATGTCTGTCCGGAATTAAAATAGCTAGCCGCGGAAGCAGACTGTGTAAGCCGATTTAATCCCAGCCGCAGTATTTGGGCTTAAGCTGAGAAGGTTTTCATCCGATTGTTCTAAACTAGACTCGCTTTTCTAAAACAAACGTATTCCCAACGTGATCGTTGCAGCTGAAAACACGTGCTGACGTCGAATAATGAATATGTTTGTACGTGAAGTGGAGATCCTTAGGCGGGCATATATAGGCCTTTTTATGCAAATTGTTATTTATTTAAAAGTTTTTCTTTTCTGTTAAGTAGAAACACCCAATCAAATAAAAAGAGAACCTATATTTTCAGTAGTATCGGCCGTAAAGGTTGTACTTATATGGAGTAATAACAATTATCTGTAATAAAATCCGAAGACCACGATGGCCAATACTTTGGGCAATGTTTATTGCACTGAAGGAAGGATTTAACTGGGAGTAATAAAATTTATTACAGACAATTAAATAATTTATTTATATTTGTATTGGGCGAATTCAGGATTTCCTTGAAGCTAATAAGACATTTATTTGAAGGAAAATACAAAATATTTAGTATTAAAAAACAATTTAGAAAGCTAAAATAAATAAAAATATCTTCTACAGATACACACGTGGAAAATATAGAAATATATATAATTTTATTGTCTATTCTATATATATTTTTTAAAACAATATTTTTAAGTAGACTTATTGAAATGAATATTTTACAGTATCAGTAACAAGATATTTAAGTATTGCGTTTTTAGTTATGTTGTCTTTATTATATTTTATGAAATGTTCGTTAATTGTCAATAAGTAAAGCATTTTTATGGATTTAGCTAGAGTTTATCTAAATACTGTTACTGTATACAAAGGTATTCCTTTGTACCACTTAATGTGAATGACTTTCCAAACCTCTTTAGTTTAGTATTATAGTGGACATTCACGACTTACATTATTTTTGCGCAATAATGGTTGACGCTGTTCTACTGTACATGATCCACTGACTGCAGTTGTGCATTAAATAGTGTAGTAATGGTCAATATTATGTAATTTATTTACTTTCTTGAAAATAAATATTAAATTTCTTCCAATAAATATATTTATACTTCTTTTTGATAGCAACATAATCAACAAATTATTTGTATGTAAATAATAATTTTGGAAAACAAATATTTTCAAAATTCAGAAAATAAATTATAACCGTGTGAAGTGTATAGGCTTTTCTGTATATATGTATTTATTTTTTATATAGAAAATCTAAAACAATACAAATAACGTAAATAACATAAAATACTTACAAACCAAAATATTTTTTCTTATTATTTATTTTTAGCGTAATTCATAATCCAAATTATACAGGGTGAACCGGTACTTGATACAAAAAAGTCGAGTAGATGAAGTCAAAATAATATCAGTTCTTCATATATTTTAATTTCATAAGGGCCTGCGTTAACAAGTTACGGGTCCTCAAAGGTGAAAATTAAAAAGTTATTTTTATTTACTGTCTCTAAACTGTTAACGTCGGCATTATGCAAATTTGCCTACAGCTTGTTTTTGATGTTGTAAATGACACTTCATTATGCCCAGAACGCCAGGGACGGACTATGCCCAATGGTTAACAACCTAAATTTTTTGCATATACGACGATTGCAATTTGCCTGCATGAAAAATAATTTCCCTGAAGAATTTGCCAACGATATGACCTCTTGGTTCAACTCAGTAAAATTAACAGTTAAGGAAATATTTGTGATTTTATGCCACAGTGCACATCGAGCGGCGCCTCCACCATTTTTTGTTTTCAATTTTTAATTAATATGTTAGAACCGTACGTATTTTTAAAATAAGAGCCTAGAAAAACCTATTGTCTGATAATGTAATTTTCACTAACAAAATTCGACCAACACATTTTACACATAACACAAAATAGGAATAAGTTAAGGTAAGTTAAAAAAATAATTTAAATGAAAGAAAACTATCAAAATACATTTTCAATATAGGCACTTTCCACCTCCACACACTTCCTAAGTCTACGAATGTTATTTGTTTATACACGAAAAAGCATTTCTGGGGTATGTCTAATATTAATACAAAGGAAATTAATTATTTGTAGCAATTATACCTTGTCTGTACTGGGGTTGCGTACGTTAAACTTTTCAGGTATTCCCACAGGAAGAAGTCCATCGGGTTAAAGTCTGGAGAACGTGGTGGCCATGAAATTGGCCCTCTTCTCCCAATCCAGTTATTATTAAACACAGTGGATAAATAATTTCGTACATCAATATTGAAATGGGGAGGAGCCCCATCGTGCATGAACCAAACGTTTCTTTGGGTGTGATGGAACATCGTCTAATAGTGGCTGCAAATTATTTTGCAGAAACTCCAAATAGCGATGTCCATTCATACGTTCTTCAAAAACATAAGGACCTATTAAATTATTACCCCAGAAATGCTTTTTCGTGTACAAGCAAATAATATTCGTAGACAAGAAGTGTGTGGAAGTGGAAGATGCCCATGTTGAAAATGTATTTTGATACTTTTCTTTCTTTTAAATTATGTCCAATTAGAAATTAAAAACAAAAAATGGTGAAGGTGCCGCTCGATGTACAATGTGGCATAAAATCACAAATATTTCCTAAACTGCTAAATTTACAGTGTTGAACCAAGAGGGTATTATTGTTGGCAAATTCTTCAGGCAACTTATTTTTGATGCAGGCAGATTGCAATCGTCGTATATGCAAAAATTCTGTGTTGTTAACAATTGGGCATAGTCAGTTCATGGTGTTCTGGTCATAATGAAGTTTCACTTACAATATCAAAAACAAGCCGTACGCACGTGTTATCAATCACCAAATTTGCATCATACTGAAGTTAATAGTTTAGAGACTGTAAATAAAAATAACTTTTTAATTTTCACATTTGAGGGCTCGTAACTTGTTAACGAAGGTCCGCACGAAAAAAAATTATATGAAGAACTGATATTACTTTGACCTCAGCTATTTGCCCTCAACTTTTTTGTATCAAGTACCGGGACACCCTGTATATTGAATGTCAGGCGAGCGAACCTTTATATGTTCGAGCCGAAATGACACCTGCAGTTGCATAAAAAATATCTAAGTATACAACAAGAGGTTCAACCTCTCCACAGTGGCGAAATTAACCTATAAATGATGTAACATATTTGAATACTTGATTATATAGGACATGCAATTGGCTCAAACTGTCGATAGTGGCGTATTTAATTTACAAATGGGCTAACATATTAATACTTATTTATACAGTACATATAACATCCACAGTACACACCAAGTGGCTCTAACCCTCCAGAGTAGAATAAAAATATGCAAGTGGCTGAAACTGTCCACAGTGGCGTAATTTATAAATGACTTAACATATTTCAATAGTTATTGTATCAAATTATTATTATTATATTGAAAGTATCGACTGACAAATATTAATATACCTAAATACACAACAAATGCATAATACTTTGAACATAAATACTTTGAAGGTCTAATTCGTGACTCAGTGAGATTGAAACTCATTTGTTCAATTCACACACTATGACACCAAATTATAGGACAACATAGGCACAGACCTCTCACACAGTTGACACTTATACAGGGTAGCCCATCGAAAACGTACCGCAAGGCATTGCAGGGTAGTAAATAACTTTTCGGCAAACAGGTCAAATTTGTTTCTGAGGGGGACAACTTTTGGCTCAAAAAGCATACCAAAATCTTCAACCCCCTAAGTGGGGGTGCTATCCCCTAAATTTTTTCAAATGGGAATGTGGGTCAAGTGGGGGGTCA
>NW_019416338.1:832229-846069 GCF_000390285.2 Anoplophora glabripennis | reverse complement strand
CTCGCTCAATGTGCGCAATTACCTAAATGAGACGTTTCCAGGACGCTGGATAGGACGAAGAGGTGCAATTGAGTGGCCCCCTCGGTCACCCGACTTAAATCCTTTAGATTTCTTTCTCTGGGGGCACATTAAAAGCAAAGTTTACAGCACTCCACCTGATACCTTGGAAGATCTGCGAGGACGAATCATTAATGTATGTCGCGAAGTAACACCGCAAGTGCTCCAGAATGTTCGACAACGGTTTGAAGACAACCTGTATCATTGTATGCAAGTTGGCGGACAACATTTTCAGCATTTACTTGACTAATACCGTAAGTTTTGAAGTAAAATTAAATCGATTTTCGCATTTCTCGTCAAAAATATTGTTCGTATTTTCAAAGCTGCATATTTTCTAAAATAATGAATCGATTTTCAAAAAGTAAGAATCGATGTATAGAGAATTAAAAGCCCTTTCTAATGACCCCCCACTTGACCCCCATTCCCATTTAAAAAAATTTGGGGGATGGCACCCCCACTTAGGGGGTTGAAGATTTTGGTATGCTTTTTGAGCCAAAAGTTGTCCCCCTCAGAAACAAACTTTACCTGTTTTGGATTTTGCCGAATAGTTCATTACTACCCTGTAATGCCTTGCGGTACGTTTTCGATGGGCTACCCTGTATATGAACGATTCGATTGTTCGTAACTAATTCTAAGTTCGACCGCTCGAAATTAGTTATTGCCTTCGCAGCAATTCTTACGAAAACATATAAGATTTATAGAAAATATACTTTTTATAAGTGTATTCCATTTTCGGCATTTATTGTAAACGTAACAGATACATATATCATTATTATAAGGATCAATGAAACGTTTTGTAGAACTAACTATGTATTTTTGTCTAACCAAAAATCTCACTTCAATAAAAAAGATAGAACTACTTACCATAAACTTACCTTTTGAAAAACTGTTTACTTTCAGAATGCAGAATTCTAATTATTTCTAAATTTAATTAATACATGTATGATGTTATCTATTATACTATTTTTAATTTGAGTTTTTGCTTTAGGTGAAAATTGTTCCACCAAAAAAATACCTAACATATCTTTGTCTCAAGGGTTTATTCAGCTTTTAATTTTTTCTGCAGGTGTGCAAAATAAAACTTTATCTTAAATTATGAATACAATTATTTGCCTATATGTAGGTATATGGATATACAGGATGTTTCTGAAACTGTCCACTGTACATATTTCGATCTTTAAGTCAACTAGTATTTTTATAATAATTAAGTCTATCATAAAATTGGGATATTGAATTCTAAAATTTCTATTTAAGAGGATAGAGAGGATAAAGATTTATTTTCCTCGATTTACTGTTAACGCGAATCCATCCGCATTATAAATATCGACCATAAATGTCTCTTAAGGTTTCGGAATTGAATAGAAACAATGCTTCTCTCTATAAATATTCATAACGATCTTATTCAAGATTTAATATGCGCCAAAGTAGTAAATTTTAGCCTGGAATACTGAGGCATAGCTTAGTAAATTATTAATATTCCCTGTGTGTTAAGAGATTAAACTCGTTAAATGGAATTAGAAAGAAATATAGTTCTGTTTATAGAGTAGTATCATTTCAAAAACGAAAAATACGTAGATGTAAAGTTTGTTCAAAAGTTTGCTAGTATTTAGAATCTGAATGAGGTTCATTTGCAACTTGTGACATGTGACGAACTTTCAGGGCTGATTGTTTTTGTCACAACAGACAAAAGTAAACAAAAAACCTATGACGACAATTTTTGATAAAATGATTCCTAGAGGTTTTATGATTCTTCAAAGTCTGAATGTGAAACACAGTTTTTGATTAATTACTCAAGAATCACTTAAAATACAGACTTCAACTGTGCAATTCCCACAATTTAATATGGTATTGTAAAATTGCAGTTGCAGTCTGGCATCGAAG
Source organism: Anoplophora glabripennis (assembly GCF_000390285.2). Taxonomy (NCBI): domain Eukaryota; kingdom Metazoa; phylum Arthropoda; class Insecta; order Coleoptera; family Cerambycidae; genus Anoplophora; species Anoplophora glabripennis. Next base: position 844,131 of record NW_019416338.1, on the reverse strand, counting down.
AATCTTACCCTGATGTTCATTTCGGCTCTTTTTGGTCCTAAATCTGTTACGGACGGAACCGCTCCTCAGACAACGGTGGTCCTAGTGGTCGTATCCAATGTTTTCAAACGTTTCGCCGTTCTTCACGGCCGGTATCTTCAGGGTTGACTCAGCAGATGCTTCACGACTGATGACTTACTGTAGAAATAAGATTATTTCTGAAACTTTGGCGAGGCGCGCATCTAGACGTAGTCAAGTCAGGGTAAGACACAGATGAACGATGAGAAGTGTGCCGAGAAGAACAATGAGGCGCTTGCGAGATTCTTTGGACTACTTTCAAAAAGGACAATCGTACTGATTTGACTGTATTCAGCAGTTCGATTTTCGCTGCTGATGGCTATCTTAAGAATCGCCGCTCAAGAGCACATTCGACCTGGATCAGGAAAAAACCTTCTTTGAGTGGTGAAATTATGTGATATGATACTTGGTATTGACTCCAGTCATATCATAGGTAAGGCATATTCGTCCAATATAGAATGCCGAAGTCAGACAGAAACTTTATTTTGTAATTCATTTAATAGAGTTAACTTTTGGGGACGTTGGGTACTTATAACAAAATGTCCTGGTAGCAGATTTTATCAATAATCAAATGCAATAACAAAATTGAGAAATTTCTAATATATTTTCTTGAACTGAATTATCTTTTAATTAGAACCGTTGAAGCGTTTTGCTGAAGATACTGTAATTATTGAGACATAAGCAGACTGTACTCTTTCTAGAAGTTATTAACTCAAAAGACGTTGACACAAAGGAGGAACAAATCGGTGCTGGTCAGTTAGTTCTACTATATTTATAAAGCGGCAATTCATCAAGCAACTAGTCTGATTTTTGGCACATGTTTTCTAATAGATTTTATTGTGAATTCGTCAGAACATCAGGAGGTGTAGATGATTCTCATAAGCCGTCTGAGATACTGGATAAAATTGGTTGTAGAGAAAATATTACAGATAGAAAATGACGGAGCGAAATCTCAGAAAAATGAGTACGTTTGATTGTATAATCCGAATAGGACCAAGGACGAATCATCAAAATTACAGAAATCCTGGGACGGTCCATAGACGGTTATGAGAAAGTTAAATGATCTAGAAGAACTTTTAGTCAAGATGAAAATTGATCGCGTATGTAGATTAACAACTGATCAAGAATGCCATGCATCTGTTAATAACTTAGAAAAGTTCTTGATATCTGTTAACTTACCAACTTTTGTAATATGTTTATTTGATGTTATTTACATTGTCATGATTTTTCGAGTTGTTATGTCGTGGTCTGGTGATCTGGTCATCTTCAGTTGTAGATTTATATTGTCACGGCATATCATTCTGAAGAACGATGGTAAGTAAATACATTTATTTTAACATTTTCTCGTATGTTTTATTTTAATTCGAGATTAGTTTGGAAAGCCAGGAAATATCTCATCATGGTAAAAAGGTATGTAAGCTGTACCACAGACATTCAGTATTGAGAAAATGGATGCGACTAAAAGTCCAAATTGAGGGAAAATAGTTGTTGACATTTGAAGTTGAACTCTATTGATATATAATAACCGATAGTTTATCATTGCCCTAAATGGATTGATGGCGTTAGGCCTGGCTTTTTCTGGTGTATGTTAAAATTCGATGGAAATTTAAAAGCAGAAAAACTATGACAATGTTAGGAGCAAAATAGAAAAACAGTACAATATAAAGATTTACACAAAGTCGCACTTAATAATAGATAACCATGTGAAATTTAAGCAACATGATTGATTTTCATATTGTTCACTATTAGTTTTTGGACTCTGGTACTTCGGGAATGGCTTTAAGGGTTACAAAAGTTTTGATTCAAATCTGGAAAACAAGATACTCTTCACTGTCAGATAACTTCTTTACACAGTTGAAAGAATTGCATTAAACCTTTTTGGAGATCATGGTTCCTGAGTCATTAATCATAAACCATCTTTGAAGAATATTAGAGCGGTCAGGAATCGTTTAAGGAAAAAAATAATATCTGTATTTAATTTTTTTTTACCAGAGCAATGAGTTCTTACTCTGGGTACTGACTTTCATTCCGAACGAACCAAGTGTGCTGTGCTTGCCTAAAAAACAAACCGAATATTTTTTTAGCAAAGCCTCGCTATTCGATGTGCCTGGTTTATTTATTTAACTTGTTCCTGCCAGTTTAGTGTTTGTTTTCGTCGGGTTTAAACGTGACCATGGACGATGTGATAGGGGCAAGTAGCGTTTTTGCCCTCGTACTTTCCTAAACTAAGAAGAAATATGCTATTGCTATTTACCGATAGGCCTTGGCATGTTCAGTTCGGTTCATACACTGAAAGAAATGCGTTTTATTCTTTATTAGAATTCTATATACCTATTATCTCAGTGTACACTGAAAGAAATGGGCTTATTAAACTGTTTATCTAGAATAATGTGTATAGCGCATATTAAAACTTTTATAACCAATATACAACTTTTATTAAAAAAAAGCAATCATCTCCATACTCACTATTCAATCAGTTTAACTGGAAAGTGCTTAATACACCTTATGCATCTATGAAATAAAGGTAATAATGAATTACTTATACATTATTAGGTGTTATAGACTTTATATTCCAATTGTATAGTAGGGAAGATTTGTTGTATAAAGACCAGTATCCGAATTTGTATATAACAATTGTATTAACAGAATTATTCGTTCTTATACTGAATATGTTTCCGTTTTTAACGTGTAAAACGCATCTTATAATGGTTAAGTGATCGTCACCTCTCGGTGCATAATCGGTTATGATCGTTGTTAAGTTATATTCATAGTCTTGTAATAATAATCATATGTCAGACCCGAGAGCGAAGTGCGCCGACTCAATAAGAAACCTGGCTATTCCAGCCGCTGATTTAGGGTTCGCCGCACGAGCTCATCCCTTCTAAGATTTCAGTAGCATGCTATGCATGAAGCAGAACGGTACTCAACTATCTTATACAGTCCACTTTTATTGTCCATACATGTTCAATCATTGTCAAAATAAACACACAAAACCACAACGTCTTTATTATCTTTACTCAAGAAGAGAAAATACAACAATCGTAAAATTTCCGACAGTCCGCTGTGCATCGACTTACACACGTCTAGTTTGATGAAAATGGACAGTATATGCACATGTTTTGTGGGATACATGATCATATCGCGTTGTGTGAAATGGAAAATTATTATGTAAGTATCTAACTGTTTTATGGCTTGTAATTGTTTTGTTTTTTCAAATGTAAATCTTGTCTAAATCTTAAAAATTATTATTTTGTAGGTCCTATTAGAAATCGCTGATGTTAAGTTTTACATAAGATGGAGGAACAGAAGGTTAACGGTGACAAAGAAGAGCATGGGTATAAAGTCAATCAACCAGAGGAAATAAAATTATATGGAAAGAAGCTCAACCTTTCTGGGGATGCTTCATTCTTAAGGTGGAAGAGTTATAGTGCAAATTCTCATGTAATACAAGAAAATACGGGTGCATCGTTGCTAAGAAAATAAACTGGACAGTTTTGGGAGCGATTTGTCATCATTTTTAATGCTTAAAAGTATGTTTTATGTATGTTTACATTAGAACCTTAGCTTGTAATTACAGTTATCCAATAAAATTTCTGAAAACTTAATGACATATGTTTTTAACTCATACAGAGTATACAACAGTTTAATACATTTATTATTATAAAACTTATAACCAGTACTAGATGTTCTAATAACGATATGGAACACTTTAATAACAGTTATTGCTATTATTTCGTAAAGGGTATAAAAAACGTTGTATACTAGTTATACAATAATTTAATAAAGAATAAGGTTTATAGTCACTATACAACTGTGCTAGCAATACGCGTTTTATATCCAATATTCACCTGTTTAACTGTCACATATAGTATACAATGGTCTTATAATGGTATACAGAATTCTAATAAAGAATAAAACGCATTTCTTTCAGTGTAGTTAGGTGATTAGTTATTCGAACGTGATCGTTCTGGTCGTTTGGCTATTCGAAATAAAATGCTTAAGTCTATTTTATAAAGAAGAATAAAGTAAACGGTATCCATTTTGGAAAATTCTAATGTAGTATGAAACTGAAACTAATTACTCAGTGTAAATCTTTTACACTTATCTAATGTATGGAAATAATACGTCTGTGTATTATTGTTGTCAGAAGGCGAGTAAGTGCTAATTCTAGTTATCCTAAACCCTGAAATTATTAAATGAAAAATGAGCCGACTGGAACGCCATTGTATTGTGAAAATTGAAAACGAAGAATTGTGTCTCAAACGGATTGAAGTAACCAACGAAATAAGCTTGTTAGTAATGTTGTGTTGCACAAATCTTGAATATTTGTATTAAGTTCATTCATATCCTTATAAATGTTATTACGGTTTTACATGAAAGAAGGAATATTTAGTTTATTTTTCATTGCGGCTCTTCATTGGCACTATTCTTAATTATTATTTGTTTAATAAAAAATTTTGACTACACTGAAAGATATGCGCTTTATTCTTTATTAGAATTCTATATGCTCTTATAAGACCATTGTATACTATATGTGACAGTTAAACAGGTTAATATTGGATATAAAACGCGTATTGCTAACACAGTTGTACATATAGTGACTATAAACCGTATTGTTTATTAAATTATTGTATAACTAGTATACGTTTTTATACCATTTTCGAAATAATAGCAATAACTGTTATTAAAGTGTTCCATATCATTATTAGAACATCTAGTACTGGTTTTTATAATAATAAATGTGTTAAACTGTTGTATACTCTGTATGAGTTAAAAGCATATGACATTAAGTTTTCAGAAATTTTATTGGATAACTGTCTAAGGTTCTAATGTAAACATAAAACATACCTTTAAGGATTAAAAATGATGACAAATCGCTCCCAAAACTGTCCAGTTTATCTTCTTAGCAACGATGCACCCGTATTTTCTTGTATTACATGAGAATTTGCACTATAACTCTTCCACCTTAAGAATGAAGCATCCCCTGAAAGGTTGAGCTTCTTTCCATATAATTTTATTTCCTCTGGTTGATTGACTTTATACCCATGCTCTTCTTTGTCACCGTTAACCTTCTGTTCCTCCATCTTATGTAAAACTTAACATCAGCGATTTCTAATAGGACCTACAAAATAATAATTTTTAAGATTTAGACAAGATTTACATTTGAAAAAACAAAACAATTACAAGCCATAAAACAGTTAGATACTTACATAATAATTTTCCATTTCACACAACGCGATATGATCATGTATCCCACAAAACATGTGCATATACTGTCCATTTTCATCAAACTAGACGTGTGTAAGTCGATGCACAGCGGACTGTCGGAAATTTTACGATTGTTGTATTTTCTCTTCTTGAGTAAAGATAATAAAGACGTTGTGGTTTTGTGTGTTTATTTTGACAATGATTGAACATGTATGGACAATAAAAGTGGACTGTATAAGATAGTTGAGTACCGTTCTGCTTCATGCATAGCATGCTACTGAAATCTTAGAAGGGATGAGCTCGTGCGGCGAACCCTAAATCAGCGGCTGGAATAGCCAGGTTTCTTATTGAGTCGGCGCACTTCGCTCTCGGGTCTGACATATGATTATTATTACAAGACTATGAATATAACTTAACAACGATCATAACCGATTATGCACCGAGAGGTGACGATCACTTAACCATTATAAGATGCGTTTTACACGTTAAAAACGGAAACATATTCAGTATAAGAACGAATAATTCTGTTAATACAATTGTTATATACAAATTCGGATACTGGTCTTTATACAACAAATCTTCCCTACTATACAACTGGAATATAAAGTCTATAACACCTAATAATGTATAAGTAATTCATTATAACCTTTATTTCATAGATGCATAAGGTGTATTAAGCACCTTCCAGTTAAACTCATTGTATACTGAGTATGGAGATGATTGCTTTTTTTAATAAAAGTTGCATATTGGTTATAAAAGTTTTAATATGCGCTATACACATTATTCTAGATAAACAGTTTAATAAGCCCATTTCTTTCAGTGTAGTTTATTAAATTACCTCTATTGAAAACGGCAAATAGAACAAAGATATGTCGACAAAATTAATGATTTAATCTCTATTTCACAAGTTTCAAAAGAAAAGAAAATATAGGTATATATTAAAAATTGTATAGATCTCCATTAAACGAATATTGTCGGGCCTTCTAATTTTTTGAACTATATAAAAACAATATTTTTCTTATTTTGTTTCATAAAACAGAAACATTTATCGTAAGCACGGTAGTATAACAGGATATTCAAATGATCTCATCTCATCAAAAGAAAATAAATTAATACACACATTAAATATACAAATGGTTTATTTTTAATTGTTAATAATTATATAATAAAATGAATGAATGAATCTAATTTGCCAATATTATTTTACTGATTAGATATTTATTCTAATTTAAATACATGCTGTCTATTATTCTCTTAGATTGTGTCTTTATAAAGTATATTTTTTATTTGCCTTAATGTGGCGAACGTTAATGTCGCCAGTAATGAGCAGTAACTGTTATTTATTTTCAGATGAACAGATAAAAGTGATAAAATAATATTTGTATTATATATTGCTCATCAAATTTATACTTGGATATACGCCGATTTACCTGACATTTGCGATTTTATTTATATTTTACATCACATGGAATGCTTACAATCGAATTTGTTTTCATACAATAATAGCAGTAACAACCGCTGACATTATGGGTGCGATGTATGTGATAATATTAAAATTACTATTAAAAGCAATAATAATATAATAAATTACTGTTAACTGTATACACCTGATGAAAAATTATTGAGTTACATATAAATATGTATTTATTACGTACAGACAGATTCCTAGATTTAGGTAAATGTAAATTGTACCAGATGTTTTTAGAAAGCATTTGTTGGATTTCAAAACGTGTAAATTTAATTTTAGAAAACTCCAATTATTAGAATAATCCAACGGTGAATTATTATTACTTCGTTTGATTTGGTTATTATTTTGACGAAAAATGTTTTCAATTATTTAGTAGCATAACAATTTTAATGACGTACGTTTGTAATGGATTTATTAATTTTTTAAGAAACATAGGATGTTCTAGACTAAATTAAATTTTAATATTGTTTTTTTGACAGAAAGAATGTTGAGACTGATTATTTAAAAACGGTTATAGGTTTATATTAATCAGTAATAAAATATTTTCAGCAATTCTAATAATAGTTAGGTCAAGAAACGATATTATTTTTTTCAATTGTGAATTGCAATCTTAGATCGTTAAGAACATTTAAGGTATCTTCTGTTTTCAGTAATACAAGGGATTTAATGCACACATCGTTTGAAAAAAGACAATTACAAAGGGAGTTCCATTACAAAATCTTGTAATTCGAACATAACAATGTCAGAGCAAACAAGAGAAAGATAATTTTCCATTCCGATACCATATATTTGTTTATAAAATGAATTATTAAATACGAAATAACTATCGACAGATAAATTGAAGTACTTCCAAAAATTTTTCATTTTAAGTTTTCGATAATATTTTATCAATGAATGATGGGAATTGTTAGGGTGGCTGCAATTTGGTAAATGGTTGGATTTAGGTCGGGTTTTATTTTATATAAATTTATTCAAACAAAAAGTGACACAACCGTCGCTTTTTTATAACATCACTCTTTACATTATAATATAATAGTATTTACATAATGGTATGAAACAAAAAGGGGCAGTGCCTATTTATCTATACTAAACACCACATGGAACTTACCATAAAATATATAAGTAGGTATAGTACGTCATAATAAGTCTCAGCAAAAGTTAGCAAAATAATAATTTCTTACTCGTAAGGTAAGCGATTGTAGAAAATATATAATTAATAGTTGTCCTAAGTATTCCGCGGTTAATCGTCATTGGCGATCGGTAAATACCCATTTCAAAAATGAAGTTTTTAATAGGTGCTATTTTTACTAATGGTTATTACTATCCCCGCTATTGTGCAATAATATGTACATACATATCTGTCTCTGACCTGAAGCTTCGCATCGATCAATTTATTCGACGCGTATCTACGGCTGTTTATTTATTTGATTGTTGCCACAACGTTCCCGATGTCTAATGATCATTTATCTTTAACAGTACCAACACTAAATCAGTAGGTACATATATTGCAAAATAGAGAAACATCATCCACAGAAACCAATATGTAATTTTCACGTATGTTCATATTTTGTTTAACAATCAAGTTGAAATGAATTCTTTATGCTTTTTAGAAAAATAGATATTTCAGGAGATTACTAACATATTTTAATATATTGTAAATAGGAGAACGAACAAAATTCAGAATAATAGGTCTCCATGGAATTGTAGTCTTATAAATTACATGAGTATTAATTTAGGTTTCTCTGCAATAAGTCCAGATGACGTCACAGGTTGTCCGGGTCGAGCTATTTCAGAGCCGTTGTAGCTGTCTCGAACGCACACGGCAGTTCTTTCAATTGTAACGGCTGAAATTTATTTTTGTTTGATTTTGATACAATTAGGACGGTTGTGTACTAAGCTTGTTCATCAGCACACAGTTTTACTTTTGTTACAAGTAATTATAACCTACTTATTCGAGGGGTTGTCAGGTCAATGTTACTGATTTCTATTTAAGCTGGATATAAAAAAAGGAAAGCAACTGTTGATAGTTTGAGTTTGATAATATAGTACACTAGAGAAAATTGTTGTCTTACTATCCAAAAAAAATTTGCACAACAATACTATATAAATAAAGAAAATGAAAAAATGTTGAATCTTTGAAATTATTAAAAGCTTGGTATTTATTTGTGACGCCTTAAGATGCAACAGGACTCGTGATGTGGTGAGACGAGGGATGGTCGCTGGCCGAGTGGATTGTATTTAAATCTGCCACTGCAACGGCTTACAAAACTCGTAGAGGTAGTACTCCAAAAAATTAGCGCAAGACAAAAAACTACTACCTCCCAGGTTTGACGTATAAAAGTGCAGATAAAAATAAATAAGTAACGTCGTTCTGTTATGAGTTAGGACGAATTATATTTTTGTCGCAATTTTGTGCACACTTACCTCCAATGCCGAATTCCATAACAATGGAGACGTAACAGACAAATATTTCCCAATTCAATAGAAATTCTGGAACGCTGTTCAACTAAAACTTATGTATTCAACAGCGATGCCTTTTATTGCGAATCGTGGTTTTAATCCTTGCAAATCCCGTATAATAAATATAATTAGCAATAGTAATTATTTTGCTGACACACATGACAGCTGGCCATTTTATAAAACTCGAACAAAAATTCTACGAGAAACGCTCTTTACTTAACACAATACAGGATATTTATTGATAAAACGAAAATGGAATGGTTGGTTGACCTTGTAAAAAAATATTAATAAGACGATTCTGTGCCGCACTTTTCCTCGGTTCTCTCTCTATGGGTCGGTCGGTGTTACTTTTTATTACTTTTAACTATGGTGTGTGCACTCCCTGTAATTTAATTTTTCGGAAAGGTCTTTTATTCCTCGGACTGTACTGTAAACGGTAAAATTAGCTAATAATTTATATAGTTGGTTTAGTCTCGGGCGCCAGTTTCCCTATATTTTACGTGGGGCAAACTCCACATAACCCTTACCCTCGGTTTAGAGTAAAGTGCACAGGTAGCTACAGTGAAGAAAATAAATTTCAGGGGTCAATTGTATTTCTTTTAGGAGAAAACGGCAGAGAGTAGTTTTCTCAGTGTAGTTTTATTTTAAATATAAAATTAAACGGGAGTCCTACAAAACGGTATCAGTGTTTTTGCTAGTTCGGAATGTTATCAGTTTACCTCGGCGTTGAAAGAAATACACCTATCAATTTTTACTGGATTTATTCACGAGGAAAAATATTAATACTTTATATAAATATAAATCGTGTCAATCTTTATTTCTTCTAAATGACTGGAACTATTTACAAGTTTATTAAACAATAATTATATACAAAAATCGGTGTTAGAGACAAAACTGAAAGTTATAATTCTTGGTTTCTACAATTTTTATTTATCACCTTTAGAAAAGAAATAAATATTTATGAACGGAATCAAAAATGAAATATTTATTACTTTACAATAGCAGACGATTTTAAGTAAAAAAAGCGGAAGGTGATTTTAAATGGTCTGAAAAAGAACTAACTATTTGTAGATGTTTTTGTCGGTCCCCGCTGATTCTGAAAATAAATCAAAATTATGCGGAATTATTTAAACTCAGGTCGGCGGTCAAATATCGGTAATATGGCCTAGCAAGTAAATGCAGAATTAGTAAGCGGTAAGCGGTAAGCGGTAGCAATAACCAGTGAAGAAAGCCCAGGCGGTACAAGGCGGAAAAATTGGGTGGCGATAGGATGGTAAAACGGGATCCGAAGTATCTCGCCTTACAATTCGTACTGGCCTCTAAGTTTTATACGACCTGGTGACCGATGTTGTCGGACTCTCCGTATACAACGCTTCCCGGTCTGATGGGTATACACGCCGATCAGGGAGAAACTTACGTATACTATATGGAACGACCCGGATATTGGGTATACACGCCGAACCTCTAGGTGTAAGTTCACATATCTCCTATTACCCAGCGTACCTCCTGGTGCGGGACACCGAGCAACGCTGTAGTAACCACGAAGGCTTCGTCAAGATTGAGTATACACGCCGAATCCAATGATTGCTCTGTCGCGTGGGTTGAGAAGGACGGTGGAATTTGTGTGCGGGTTACCAAGAATATTCTTCTCGGGCCCACAGTAATTCCACACTTAAAGCGTACAAACCTTTTCGGACTTGTACTCGGTTGGAACGGATAATAATAAAGGAAAATAATTATTACTGGGTTCACTGGTTATTCCTGGCTGTCTTCGGTGGAGACTACTTGCTGGCGGACTTCTGGATGGTGTCGAGTTCTGGCGGTGGACGTCTGATCGGAGTTGAGTTCTGGCTAGGAACTTCTGGTCGGATTCGAGTTCTGGCTAGGAACTGCCGGTTTCGGGGAATGTCGAGGGCTTTTGTTGCCCAAATCCCCACCGGATTGACACAAGTTGTGGTGGGATCTCCACGTGACTAACGACTTGCCAGAGTGGGGTAACGGCCGATCGGACCCGCGAGCGGATATTTGATATATATATAAATCAATAATTCTCGCCGCTGGGGTAAAATAATCCGAAAAAGAAATATTTCTAAATTCAGGACATAAAATCAAAATAAAAACAGGTTCATTACAATACAATATTGAAAAGTCTAATTTTTCCCTACCTTATTACAAATATTTTTATTTTGTATTATTATGACCATCAATTGAAATAACAAGTATTATGTAGGAATACCACTTGAGGCAGGTGGAGTTTACTATCCATTTTTTTTATTTCTATTTTGTGAACGCAAACATAAATTATTGTACCACTTCTTGTTATTAAATTGAAGTCTTCATTCCTATAATTATATGATCAAAGGACCCCGCACAAATCTTATGGAAATTGAATTTCGGTCAAATTATTTGAAATTTTCAGAATAGTTTCTTGAAGTCATGCTGAGAAAAAGTCTTCATGGGCACAAAGTGCCAAGATGCTCCGGAGCCGAGATATGAGCGATGGGAAGTTGAAAAACGCGTTTTTCATATCTCAGGCTCCTATAATCGGTTTTACGGCATCTAAACATTTTCACTGCAAAAAAACGTACAACTCAAATCATACTAACGCATTTTCTACAAAAAAAAAAACTATTTTTGAAGTCATTCCATACCTAAGAACGTTGAAATCTGACAAAAATAGGCTTTTAAAAACGTTTCGTTATTTTTTTT